>NW_005357346.1:1333959-1361090 GCF_000412655.1 Myotis brandtii | reverse complement strand
CCCCCCCCCCCCCCCCCAGCCCCCAAGATTTTGTTTGGGGAGAAGGAAAGTATCCAGGCGAACAAAAACCCAGTTGTGTACAAAGGCATGGAGGTGGGCAAAGGTAAAGCTGAGCGAATTCTGTTTCGGCCAGCTCATAGGTACAGGGATAAATTGGGGCCAGATTAAATGCCATGCTGCAATATTTGGACGTCATTTTCTAGGTTGTAGGGAACTAGTGAAGGCTCTTAGAGAGCTGACAGTATTGCATCCTGCTGTTAAAAAGATAATTTTAGGGTTAGAATGGAGAATAACTTGGAGAGAAAGCGATAGAGGCAGAAAGATCAGTTAGGAGTTATTACAGAAATTCAGGCAAGAGATGAAGTCCTGAGTTAAGGTGGGTGTAGAGTCATCCTCTTGTCCAGGTCTCTCAAGTGTACAGAGTAGTTTCCCTATCAAATAATTGCTTTCCCCTTTTCTCGAAGCCAGTTTATACCAGGAGATGATGGATTTGTTGTTTGTCAAATCCCCCCAAGGAAGCACCAGAGAGACAAACCAGGAGAGCTTATACACTCCCCCTTTGACTGATAATGATATTTACTATTCAGAGCTTAACTTAAAACTCCTGGCTCCCAACTCACGTTCTTCCACATTTCGTGACACTTCTTCCCACCTCTTGCTTTTTTTAGTTGGTTTGCTTTCGATTTGGAGAGTGTTCTGCTCTCGCTCTCAGAAGGCATTGCGTCCCGCCAGGTGATTGTTCTCTTCGTACTTAGTTCAGTGGTTCTCAAAAAGTGGTCCCAATCTAGGTCAGAAAATAAGGTGATTTTTATTCTTCTTGCAAGTTTCTTTAGGTTTGAAATTATTCCCAAATAATAAAGTGTCAGGGGGGGAAAAAAAGTGATCCCCAGACCATTAAGGTTAGCATCACTTGAGAACTTGTTGGAAATGCATATCTTGAACCCTTGTCCTGAATCTATGAATTAGAACTCTGGGGCCTGTACAACAATGTTTTTCTAGCTCTTCTAGGTGACTCTGATGTACGATCAAGTTTGAGAACCACGGGCTTAATTTAATGTCATCTTATCACCTCTGCTTTGTATGAGCATGAGTATCCTTCCCTGTGGTGTTTTGAGTTTGAAGATTTAGCATATTTCCCAGGAGGCTGTCCCAGGGAGTCCTTGTGTCAGTGGGAATGAGTGACAGGAGAAGATAGATAACGAGGACAAGGAGAAAGGGAAAAGGCAAAGAGAATAGCCAGTTGGATAAAGAGGAAAATCAGAGGAGGGGCAAAAGGAGGAGAACGTGGGGGGCGTGGTTCTCTTCCCCCAAGAGACTGGCCACTTCTGTCATAGTTCTCTGGAGTCAAATAGCCCATAGGTAGGATAAACATCAAATTACAATTATAACTACCTTGATTACTTGTATACTAGTATTGTTGAGTTTTTCTCCTCAGGCAGAGCCACAATGGAAACTTAGTATTTAGTCCCTGCATTGTTCAAAACCTGAACTTAAAGACTCTAATTAACTAAGTTTGGGAAAGATATGTTCTCCTTGGATTCTGATGTGCAGCGGAGCTGCTCTGTGTTCTCTTTGTAACCGAGGGACTCAGCTGGGGGTGTGTCTGAGTAGACTTGGTTTTGCCTTTTGAAAATGGGCATCACGCTTCAGGGAAGCAAAGTGAAATGTACTAGATGTTCCCTGAAGTTTAAGTGTGTGTGTTGGGGTGGGTGGTGAGGGGAGTATGGGTGACCCATTGTCTTCTTATTTTCCACTTTTGTTTATCAGGTCTCAAGATTATTAGATGAGATTATGAATGAAATACAATGTGACCAGACATATATATATTTGCCCTCTCTGTGAACATCTGCAAACTGTGTGGACACTTTCATATTTTTAGTGGGTGGGATTTCAGTGCAGTTGCTTCCTCTCTGTGCTCTTGCTATGCGTTGACTCACCCCCAGTAGTCACGTGCTTCCTTCTTTTTATTAAAAAAAAATGACATTATTGCTTAAACCACCATCAATAAGGACATGCTTTGCACATTTTTTTCTAATGGTGGGCAGAGGCTCCCACTAACATCCACACTGATTGTGAGCAGAGGCACACCCGTGTGGTTTGGCTAGGGAATACAGTGTCTGCTGAACAGAGAGAAGCCAGTTTGCCTGCCGGTAAATGACCATTGAGGCTGTTCCCTCAGTGGTCCGACTGCAGAGGCCAGGACTCTTGACCATGCAGCCTCTCATTCTCTTGCTCCTATAACCTGTCTTTCAAGTGTAAGGCTACTCTTGTCAAACATGCCATGGGTGAGGGGATGGTGGATGAACTTGATATTTTGAGAAAGAAGAACTGCTGCTTGCTTTTCATTCCTTTACTTCCAGCCCTTAACTTCCTTCAGTTCAACTCACCCCACCTGGACCATAGTCCATCTAATATGCCTCCAGCAGGACCCGAAGCCTCTGTCAGGCTGGTATGGCCTTAGTATCCGAAGGCACTTCCAGGCACAGGGCTTCCTTTTGCCTGCACACTGTCACACCTGGTCACACCTGGTCACACCTGTCTCGACTGTAAGGATTTCCGTGAGACTGCTGGTCAGGGTCTCACCCTCACCATTTAGTTGGCCTTCCTGGTGCTGTAAATCTAGGCACACCTTCCGGTGTGGCCACTCTTTATCCCTCTGCCGCAGATTTCAGCTCTATCCAGTAGCTCATCTCCTCTGGGGGCTCTCAGGGTTTGAGGGAGCGGAGGGGGAGCCGGCGCTGCCTGCTGCAGCTGTCTCCTTTTGAATCAACCACCCCCACTGCCCAGGTGCCAGAACAGCTCGCTGGTTTCCAGTGCTCCCCATCTCCACCTCTCCCGCCCATTGCAGCACTGGTAGCAGCTTTCCAACCAGTCTTTTGTTGTGGGAGCTCTAAATCCATGGTCGGGAAATTACCAGGAGACCCTTCCGCAGGCTGCCCTCCCTCCCCTTGCTCCGTCTCTCTCTTTCCTTCCTTTGTCTCCTTCCGTAGCGAGGGTCAGAATCCCTAGCCAGACTGAGAACATGGTTGCTATTCCAGGACCCAGATGCCAATATGTGGCAGCATCTGGCTTATTGGCAAGCGTCGCCGGCAGTTGTGCTGGCTGCTCCTAGGCCTGTCATGTGGCTGAGCCTGCTAATGGGGCCCTGTCACAAAAAAGAGTTTCTTTGAGAATACGGTTTCAACCAAGGAGCCCCCCAGAACACAGTGAGCGGCACGGAGAGGACATGGCTTGCTGGACAGGGTGGCTGCAGGCTCCGACTTTGATGCTGATCCGAGGCCTGTTTTGCAAAGATCCCTGTTTCACGTTGCTGGAGTCTGCCCCTGCCGTAACCTCACCTTCTTGTGCTGTTAGTGTTTCGGGTGCCTTAAGGCATGGAGCTCCTTGAAAGAAAAACACAAATCACTAAAAACGCTGAGATAAAATCCCGCTCCTCAGAGGCGCCCAGTTGGCACGGAGAGCGCATGCTAACAGCTTGCTTTAGAAAGGTGACATTTCTGCTGAAGGCTGAATAATAAAAAATGCATTTTAAAAACTCAGCTCTTCCGTGTCTTCTGATGGCTGACACTTGGAGTGAAGGCCACTTCTTCGATGTGAAGGGTCTTTTTGCGGCTCGCCTCTCCAGCCCCCACACATGGGCATATTGACTCTTGTCATCACTGACGACGCTGAGGAGCTTTTAAAATTAATTATCACATAATAGGGCTGTTTGTGCTTTTTTGAAGGTGCAAAAAAGAATGTGTGCTCAGAATGTGTGCGAGGCATTGAGGGGCAGAGACAGATGAAGAACGAGGGGCTCCTGCCCCCAGGACGCCCGCAGGTCATTGCCCCCGGATGACGCATGCTTTCCATTATCTCCTTTCCTCTCCACAACCGATGCGGATGGACAGGGCACGGGATGTGCTCTGTGCTTTACCAGTGGAGGGACTGATGCCCCAAGAAGTTGACTCGCCCAAGCAGCACGGCAGGCTAGTAGGAGCTGGGACTGGCAACTGGGTGGTGCAGCCCTGCCTCACTGAGCGACACGTGTTGGCTTCTTAGGTTATAAGCTCCCAAGGCAGGGTCTGTGTCCCACTTTTTGCAACTCTGTCCCCAATTAGCAACCTCACCCATGATCCCCTCCCCATACACCTCTCCCAACCACACACAGGCACACAAATATATAAACAGTACAGGGACTCTTGACAAGCCGAGGCCAAGTTCTTCCTGGGTCAGCTGAAGGACGGAATCAAGACAAAGTACAGAGAAAAATCAGCTTGAATTAAAAGACGCTGACCCTGCCCTGGCTGGTTTGGCTCAGTGGATAGATCATCAGCCTGGGGACTGAAGGGTACCTGGCTCAATTCCGGTCAGGGGCACATGCCCAGGTTGTGGGCTCAACCCCCAAGGGGGCGTGCCGGAGGCTACCAATCAGTGATTCTCTTTCATCACTGATGTTTCTATCCCTCTCCCTTCCTCTCTGAAGTCAATAAAAATATATTAAAAAGGAAAAAGAAAAAGATGCTGATCCTGGGAAGGTGGTGATGGCAGTAGCATGCCACCCACATAGACGGCAAAATAAAAAATCCATAGACAACATTACAACACAACGAAGTGACAAGATGACACGAATCCCAAAATTCAAACAGTAGGGGACAAAATACCAATGACCACAGGACTTGCATGAGATAGGCATCCGTGTGGGAGACGAAAAGAAGCAACAGTATGGCTTCTGACCGAATCTGAGCACAGGAGAGCCCCAAATAGCCAACCGGAGCACTGAAGCTCAGTGGGCCAATTTGAGATCAGCAGCCGAAGGTGAAGGCGCTTTGCCCACTCTAACACCTGGGAAGTGTAAAGAGCTCGAAATAAGAGGGATTAAAGGCTCTGGCCCTTTGAACTCTCAAAATTGACCTGCCAGAACTGCCTTCTAGGACAGGGCCCTGCGTGAGGAGAAATTGCTGGGAATGGATCAAAATGGAGCGGGGTAGGGACAAGGAAAAGGCGCAGTTCAAAGGAAGGGAGAGCAGCCAGGAAATCTCAGAAAGCAAGATGTACATTTTTTTTTTTTAACACTTCACAAAAACAACAGAAGAGGGAGCTCTGTGAAGTTAGAGCTTTTTAAAATTTAACCTGCTTCATTCTCACAGTTTAGGAAAACGAATGTCACATAAAAATGCACAACAGATAAGAATCCACATCAAGTCCCATACACAGTTATTGGAAGAAAAATAGAATTAGGAATGAATAGAGTTATATCCATTAAAGCATTCCAGAAAGATGTGCTCGCAAAACAGAGCAAAACTAATTCACTGTTTCCAAATGAACCGAAAGACATTAAGGAAATTATATAAGACACGAAAGAACAACATACATTGTAATTAGGAAACTCAGAGATGAGGTGACAACTCAGGGGAGAATTAGAAATAAAAGAAGAAAATGAGAAGTGAAGACTAGGGGGAACAAGAGAGTGAACAAACAACAGGTAATGCCTTCAGAGAAATATAAGGTGAAAAGGAAATATTTTTTACAATTTTTACATCAAGGCTTTTAGTGCAGTTTTAGGTTCACAGCAAAACTGAGGGGAAGGTACAGAGAGTTCCCACAAACCCCTGTCCCCACACATGCACAGCCTCCCCTACTATCAGCACCTTCCACCAGTGTGGCACCTTTGTTACAATGGACCTACTTTGACACAGAATAATCACCTAAAGTCCATAGTTTGCATAATGGTTCACTTTTTTTTTTAAATCCTTACCTGAGGCTATTTAGAAAGAATGGAGGGGAGGGGATGGAGGAGAGGGATAGAGGGAGAGGGAGTGGGAGAGGTAGAGAGGGAGAGAGAGAGAGATCAACATGAGAGAGACACATCAATTGCATGCACCCTGATTGGGGCGGGTGATTGAGCCTGCAACCAAAGTATGTGTCCTTGCCTGGGAATCAAATCTGCGACCCTTCAGTACATGGGTCGATGCTCTAACCACTGAGAAAAACTGGCCAGGTCATAATGGTTCACTCTTGGTATTGTGCATTCTATGGGTTTGGATAAATGTGTAATGACATGTAGTCATCACCATATAATAAAAGCTAATATGCTAAGTGTCTGAGGGTTTGACCATTCCACCAGTCACTGTGACACACACTGACCATCAGGAAGCAGACGCTCTGACAGGCAGGTTAGCTAGCTGCTGGTTTCCAGCTGATTGGGACTGGGCGAGACAGGCCAGGCACGCCCTAAAGCCCTCCTGTGGTCCCTCTCTGGCCCCAATCGTGCACCGGTGGGGTCCCTTGGCTTGGCCTGCACCCTCTCGCAATCCGGACCCCTCAGGGGATGTCAGAGAGCTGCTTTTGGCCTGAATCCGTTCCCTGAGCCTCTAGTTATGGTATAAAGAGTATTTTCATTGTCCCCAGAATCCTCTGTGCACCACCTATTCTTCCCTTCCTACTCTGCCCCAACCCTGACACCTGGCAACCACTGAACATTTTACTGTTTCCATAATTTTGCTTTTTTAAAAGAATGTCATATAGTTGGAATCGTACAGTATGTAGCCTTTTCCGATTGGCATCATTCACTTAGTAATATGCATTTAAGCTTCCTGGGTGTCTTCATGGCTTGACAGCTCTTCTTTTTAGCACTGAATAATTTTCCATTGTCTGGATGTACCACAGTCTGTCATCTGCGAAGGACATCTTGGTTGCTTCTGAGTTTTGGCAGTTATGACTAAAGCTGCTATAAATATACATGTGAAGGTTTTTGTGTGGACATAAGTTTTCAACTCATTTGGGTAAATACTAAGCATGATCGCTGGATTGTATGGTAAAAGCTTGTTTAGTTTGGTAAGAAATTGTCCAACTGTCTTCTAAAGTGTCTGTACCATTTTGCATTCCCACCAGCAATGAATGAGAGTTCCTGGTGCTGCATATCCTCCTCAGCATTTGGTGGTGTCAGTGTTCTGGGTTTTGGCCATTGTAATAAGTATGCAGTGGTACCTCATTGTTGTTTTAATTTGCATTTCCGTGATGACATGTGATGTGGAGCACCTTTTCATATTTTCATTTGCCATCTGCATATCTCTGTTGGTGAGGTGCCTGTTAAAGTCTCTGGCTCATTTTTTAATTGTATTGTTTATTTTCTTTTTGTTGAGTTTTAAGAGTTCTTTCTATATACTGGATTAACAGTCCCTTATCAGATATGTCTTCTGCAAACATTTTCTCACAATCTGTGGCTTGTCTTCTCATTCTCTTGACATTGTCTTTTGCAGAGCAGAAGTTTTAAGTTTTAATGAAGTCCAGCTTATCGATTCCTTCATGGGTCATGCTTTTGGTGTTCTATCTAAAAAGTCATTGCCGTGTCCAGACTTATTTAGCTTTTTTCTTATATGTTATCTTCTAGGAGTTTCATAGCTTTCTTATTTATTTTATATTTAGTTCTGTACTCCATTTTAGGTTAATTTCTGTGTAAGGTGTAAGGTCTGTGTCTAGATTTACTTACTTAATTTGCATGCAGATATCCATTTGTTCCAGGGGGTTTAATTTGCTCTTCTTTTTTTAGTTTCCTAAGATGGAAACTTAGATGACTGATTTTAGATCTTTCTTCTTTTCTAATATATGCATTCAATGCTATAAGTTCCTTTCTAAGTATTTTTGGTACATTCTACAAATTTTGAATAGTTGTATTTTCATTTAGTTCAAAACATATTTCTCTTGTGATGTCTTCTTTAACCCACGTGTTATTGAGAAGTATTTTTGTTTGCTTGATATCCATGTATTTTGTGATTTTTTTTTTTGGTTATCTTTTTGTTATTGATTTCTAGCTTAATTCTATAGTGGTTTAAAAGTAGAAATCATATGATTGTTAAGATGTGTTTTATTGCCCAGAATATTGTCTGTCTTGATGAATGTTCCATGTGAACTTGAGAGAAATGTATATTCTGCTGTTGTTGGATTAAGTAGTCTATAGATGTTCATTATATCAGTTGATTGATGGTGGTGTTAAGTTCAACGGTGTCCTTACTGATTTTCTGTCCATGTCTTATGGAGGGGTTTTGAATTCTCCAAACATGTCAGTGGATTTATCTATTTCTCTTTGCAATACTGTCAGGTTTTCTTCTTTGCCTCGTATAGTTTAATGCTCTGTTGTTAGGCACATGCACATTAGGGATTGTTATGTCTTCTTAGAGAATTGACCACTTTGTCATTATGTAACGCCTCTATCGGTGATAAGTTTCCTTGCTTTGAAGTTTGCCTTGTCTGAAATTAACATAGCTACTCCTGCTTTCTTTTAATTAGTGTTAGCTTGGTATATTTTTTCCACTTACGGTACTTAGTTTTAATCCATATGTGTGTATGTTTAAAGTGGGTTTCTTGTAGACAACATATATAGTTGGTTCTTGGTTTTTTATTGACTTTGGCAATTTCTGTCTTCTAATTAGTACATTTAGACCATTGATCTTCAAAGTGATTATTTATATCAACCATATTTATTACTTTTCTATTTTTGCTCTGGTTCTTTATTCCTGTTTTTGTCTTTCACTCTTTTTCTGCCTTTTGTGGTTTTAATTTGGCATTTTATGTAATTAGATTTTTTTCTCCTTTCTTTAGCATATTGATTATACTTTTTTAAAACCTTTTTGAGTGGTTGCCCTAGAGTTTGTATTATACATTTACAGTTAATTCAAGTCCACTTTCAGATAACACTGTAGCACTTCACAGGTAGTGTGAGCATGTTTTAATAACCAAGTAATCCTAATTTCTCCCTTTGTCCCTTTCATCATTACTATCATTTATTTCACTTATATATAATCATAATATATAACATATCCATAAGCATGCATAATCACATTCATTGTTGGTGTTATTTTGAACAATGTGTTGTCTGTTAGATCAATTAAGAATAAGGAAATAAAATTTTAATTTTACCTTCACTTATTCCTTCTTTGATGCTTTTTGTTATTTTATGTGTATTTGAACATCTGGCCTATGTTGTTTTCCTTCTCTCTGAATAACTTCTTTTAGCATTGCTTACAAGACAGGTCTGCTGGCCACAGAGTCCCTCAATTTTTGTCGTAGACAGCCTTTTTTTCTTCTTGAATGCTAATTTCTTAGGATACAAAATTCTAGGCTGGTGACTTTATCCTCCACACTTTAAATACTTCACTCGACTCTCTCCTTGCTGACATAGTTTCTGAGGAGAAGTCAGATGTGATTCTTACTGTTGTTCCTATGTAGCTAAGGTATTTTTTCCTCAGGCTTCTTTCAGAATTTTTCTTTGTCTTTGATTTTCTGTAATTTAAAATGATAACCCTAGGTGTAGTTTTGTTTTGATTTTTCCCCCCTTAGACCTGTAGTTTGATGTCTGACATTAATTTGGGGAACTTCTCAGTCATTATTACTTTAATTATTTCTTTTGTTCCTTTCTTCTCCTTCTTGTATTCCTGTTACATGTATATACCTTTTGTAGTTACCCCACCGTACTTGGATATTCTGTTCTGCTTTTTTACTCTTTGTTCTCTTTGCTTTTGGGTTTTCAAGAATCCTATTGCCATATCCTCTAGCTCAGAGATTCTTTCATCAGCTGTGTCGAGCCTGCTGATAAGCCCATCAAAGGTATCCTTCATGTCTGTTAGAGTGGTTTTTTTTAACTTTTATTTCTAGCATTTCTTTTCGGTACTTTCTCAAGATTTCCATCTCTCTCCTTACATTCCCATCTGTTCTTGCACGTTGTCTCCTTTATCCACCAGAGCTCTTATCGTATTAACCGTAGTTGTTTGAAATTCTCAATCTGATAATTCCAACATTCCTGCCATGTCTGTTTCTGGGGCTTGCTCTGTGTCTTCAAATTGTGTTTTTGCCTTTGGGTATTCCTTGAAATTTATTCTTTATAGCTGGATATGATGTGCTGGGTAAAATGACCTGCTGTAAATAGACCATTAGTAATGTGGGGGTGAGGTGTGGGCGAAGGGAAAGTGTTCTACAGTCCTATGACTAGGTCTGACCATTTCAGTGAGGCATCCCTTGGACTGTGAACGTCACAAGAATTTCTCAGTTTTTTTCTAGCCCCTTAAGTTGGACAGGTTGGCTAGAGTGGGCTGGAGATGAGCATTTACCTTCCCCAGGTCAGTTAGCCTCTAATAATACCCTGGAAGTTTAACTAGTTTTCCCTGAGGGCAGATCTTATTAAAGAGAACAGAGCGCTCTCGCATATTTCAAAATGTTTTTTCCCCCTCCCTTGCTGGAAGCATGGAAGCACGAGGGGCGTTTTCTCCAATATTGACTGTGGGAACCTACGGTTGAGCCCTTGGAGACAAATATCACAATACTGTGGGGGGCCCTCATGACTGAATTCCCTGGAGCTTCTAACTCTCTGATATGTCTGCACTGAGCCTTCATCAATTTGTCAGTTACAGTTCAGGTTTTCCTACTTTAGCCTTGGTTCCCATATAATTTTATACTTGTGAGTCTCTGTTCCAGTAAACCATAATTCCCTACGGTAAGGCACGACTCCCTGTACTCTCCTGTTTGTCTTTCCAGTCTTGGGGGAAGTGGTTTGCCTTGTGTTTTCTTCACTCTTTATGGATCCAATCTGTTTGGAATATTACTTATTGTTAGGATAGACTAGCGACATCCAAGCTACTTATACGCAGAACCGGAAACTGGAAGTCAGAAAGTTTTTAAAAATAAAAAAATTAAGAAAGAGATAAAAAGGATTCAATAGAAAGTGCCAAATATTGAAGTAGGCAAAGAAAATCAAACATACGATTGGTAGGAGAGCACAAAGAAACCCAAAGCAAGGCAACTGACCTATAAAAATAATTCAAGGAAAATTTTCTGAAATTAAAAAAGAAATTGAAGCTACAAGTGGAAAGAGCACACTACATATTTAAGAATGTTGACAATATGACTAACACTAAGAAAAGGGAAAAAAAATGCTTTGAACTTCTAGAAGAAAAAGTGCATATGATTTACAAGGGATAAAAATTTATCATGCTATCATCAGTGCTGTCTTGTTTTAAACATGAATCAACATGTTTAAAACAAGGAAAGAAAGAATGAGCTAAGGATTTTATACCCAGCAAAGGTGACTTTTAAGTATAAAGGGCAAAGATAATATCAACATGCAAGTATTCAGGGGGTATTGTTCCCATGAATGGAAAGAGTATAGTGTATAATGGCTGTATGCTTTGAAAGTGCAGATGTAGTAGAACTATTTTTTTTTTAAATGGAGGGAAAGCAGGGGAGAACATGTGAAAAAACTTTTAGATCTCTTTGATCATATTGGTGGTGATATGAGTATTGAAATTTTGAGATAGTTGATGTGTAACGTCAAATAAAACAAGCAGTATTAGAATGTTCCAATCCTGTCATCCCCTCTGCTTTTAGGAACCATGATTCTCAGAATGGAAGAAAAGAGGTTTTGATGTTATAAAGAAGTGGCTAAATAAAAACTCTCTAGTATTGAATTTGAATAGAAAGTATCATTATGCATTTATGAGATGTTTTTATCTTTGAGTTAGTAACATTTCCTAGTTTATTCCTAGAGCATACAGCCATTATACACTACACTCTTTCCCCCTTAGTCCTCCTTTAGTCCTAGTTCTATAGCAACTATTATTTCATCCTTATGTTCTTATGCTGGTAGCTTCTTCATCACTTGAGTCATCTACAATTCATTCTCTGCTAGATTTCTCAGGAAGAGTTCATGGGAACAATACTCCCTGAATACTTGCATGTTGATAACTATCTGTGCCCTTTTTACTTAAAAGTCAGCTTTACTGTATATAGAAACTCTGTGTAAGTTAGCAGAAAGCATCTTTAGCATCTAGATTGTGGTTTTTGAAACGCTATTTCTCTGTAAGATAAATTAGGGCTTCTTGGAGAAATAAGTCTGAGGCAAGAAGTGTACAAAATGAAGCTGGAACATCAATTAACAAGGAAACTATGAAAGATTTGACTTTTAATAATGATAAGAATTGAAACCCTCATATATTTTTAAGCCATGATTTTAATAATGATATTAAAAAGACTTGGTCACCTTCATAAAATTATAGGCAACCAATTTATTATATTGGAAACTGGGAAATAAAGGAAAGAATCAAGCATTTATCCTGATTTTTATATGAACTGTACCACTGGGTATCCAAATAGTAACTAAGAAGCAGTCTATTATAAAAGTAGTCCAGCTACAGAATGAAAAAGTGACAGAATTAGAATACCACCATCTTGTTCTTTTATTACATGTATGTATCTGCTAGTCTTTATTGACATTTTTGTATAATTTATAAAAAGGTAGCCTTTCTTCAAGGCATTTATTGCTATTGGCCAGTAAATGACAACATCTAATGCTGATGATAATATGAAAGGTGCCTGCACAACTTGTACAACTTTGTGAGATGACCCTGAATCTCTAAATTGGTTCAAGCCCATCTCTGTTCAGTGTTATTTTAAGGAAAGGGGTTTTTTTTTTTTTTTTTTTTTTTTTGCCAGCGCCATTTTGTCCTTTGAGGAATTTCACTTCAATGCAGTTTATCAATTCAATGGAATAGAGAAAGTGCTATTCTAGGTACTATTTCTCTCACTCATTTTAGCAGGAAGTATTCCTGAGGTAGAATTAAGTACTTCCTGAGATGTTATATAGTATCAGGAATGATTAAGAGGGCTGGCTGGCCACAGAGGCAGGAAGTTCCATGGCATTGCGTCCCTGTGGTAGCTAGCACAATTTGGGCCCTTGATCCAGTCTTGGCCAGGTCCAGGACTTGATTCGCCATAATTCATAAAGTTCAGGGGGTAGACCCACATTAGCAAAAGTTCAAAAGACTGTGGTATAAACCAGAATGTTAGTTTATTAACTTTTCCATAATTAGTAACTGCTAAATAAACGAGAGCACTCACTTTAGCTCTATTCTTTCCCCACTCGGCAGGTACCTTTGAAGCCAGAAGGTTGTATGGTTTGCAAAGGGGAGTGGATGATCCTAATGGTTGGTGACATTCTCATCACATTCTGATCCACCCATCTTCACTCCAGGGAGATACCTGCCAGCTGGACCAAAGTACTTGTGTCAACCATGGCAACATCTTGCAATACACACACTTCCAAATTCTTGCTTTCTAGCTTGTCTTTTCCCAGGCTCCACATGCAGGGAGAAAGGGAGCACCTTCCCAGTCAGCCAGAACATCTGGGTCAACCCTAGTGATGAGTGGCATGACACTTGAAGCAGCCAGCTCACCTCACATGCAAAGAATTTCAGATAAATGAATCTAACAAACATGGAGCACCTTCCATGGACCCCTAGACACTAAGAGGAATCACCAGGGATGCCTGGTCTTAAGTCACGTACAGCCTGGTAGGGCCAGATTTAAACATTCTTTGCCCACTCCTACTAGTTGATATGCATAGTATGACTGAATCAGAGAAAGTATCAAAGTATGAACTTCAACTCGGCCTTGTCTATGCTATTAAAAATTCAGATTACTGGGTCTCTGTCTAAGTAAAGTTTTATTGGATTACTTCTCCTGGATTTTTGTATAACAGGGCTGAACTATATCAGAACCCATCCCATAAATTTTATTAGGTGGGATTGGAGCTACTGGATGCAGCCTTTTCAGGCAAAAGCCTACTGTTTGGTTGTGTATTTAGAGAAATAGCAATGACTTCCTCTGAGGGTGGCTAAGTACTGAGAAATGGGACTACATCTCTCCAGCATTCCTTTAATGCTGTCGGTCTGTGGGGTTGTGTTTGGCTGGTTCATTCGTCTGTTTTTTTTAATCCGGGATAGAACATGAAACGATTGCTGCTGCTTCAGGTTTCTGGGCTCATCCTGCTCTGAGTTCAGGTGATCATGGTATGTGAGCCCCTGCTGTTCTGCAGGCCCGCTAGTCACACGGCCACTGAATTATCTTCTCATAGGCCTGGTGCCAGGTCTGGAAGCATAGTATCTAAAATTAAAGACTTCTTTCCATTCTGGAATTTTGAACTTATCTTTAGAACTCAAATGAGAGCGTGATGATGACAGCGAAATAGTTAATCTGGAGAGTTGGCTACTCAAAAAGAAGACTTAGCCCTGGCTGGGTGGCTCATTTGGTTGGAGCATTGTCCCATACACCGAAAGGTTGCCAGTTCGATTCCCAGTCAGGGCACATAGCTAGGTTGCAGATTCCATCCCCAGTCGGAACGCGTATGGGAGGCAACTGATAGATGTTTCTCTCACATCCATGTCTCTTTCTCCCTTTCCTTCCCTCATTTCCTCATTCTCTAAATCAAGAAACATATCCTTGATTGAGGTAAAAAAAAAAAAAGACTTAAAGGCCTCATCCTTTAATATATTGGCCTTGAAGTGGAAACTATTATGTGTATTTTGGATTTAAAAGAGTTTTGGGAAGGAAATTCTCCCCCACCCCCCTGCCCCAACCCCACAAGTTTTTGGTTTAATTGCCTGGCAGGGTGAGAAATCCCAACACAACAGTGTGGAACTGGGGCATGAAAAGCAGCAAGTGAAACGGATTTATGAAGCCCATAAATAAAAATGAAAGTCATTTCATTGTCCAAATTGAGTGGAAAGGCACAATCTATCCCAATTCTGATAAATGGAAGAGTGGGACACACATAAGGGTAAGTTCTTTCCATTTTAATAAAGGCAGATAATGGGTGTAACATAACTGAGGAATTTCAGAAAAAGGGACGTTTCATTTTGCCAGACTTGACCAAGGAAGCATGTTACCATAACTACTCTATGGGGGAAAATGCACACTTTTCCAAAAAGAAGTACAATCAATTGCATGCTTACCCAGTGCCCAAATGAGTGTTTTCCTATAAAGCCAACAGCAGTGAAAGGAATGACAAACAAGGTCAAGGTTGCAGCCATGTTCGGCAGGAGATTTCCATACTTCTGGAATTTGGGGGGTTGCCAGCCTTTTACTATTCTTGCCTAAGAAGAACATTGGTACCTTACTCTTCTTTGAAGGTGTTTATTCCTGTACAAATGGATCAGATAAGACTGAGGTGGGTGCCAGACAGTGAACAGCTCTATTGAAAGAAAGGGAGGTCTGCAGTTTGAATGGCGGGATCTTTGTGCTCTGGCTCCTCAGGTTTGGGCTGCTGTCTGCTTCCGACTCCTCATTGATTTCCAGCCCCACCTTCTCGGGTGTGTCAATTCAGCCTGTTCTCTTTCCAACTAAATTCTTGTTGTTTTCTTCAGATTTTTGTTTGTGGTTTATGTTAATCCTCGCTTGAGGATATTTTTCCCATTGATTTTTAGGGAGAGTGGAAGGAAGAGGGAGGGAAAGACAGAGAGAAACATCGATGTGAGAGAAATACATTGATTGGTTGCCTCCTGCATGGCCCGACCAGGGCCTGGGCCTGAGAGGAGCCTATAACCAAGGTAAGTGCCCTTGACCGGAATCGAACCTGGGACCCTTTGATTCACAGGCCGATGCTCTATCCACTGAACCAAACCAGCTAGAGCTGTTTGTAGTGTTTTTTTGTTTGTTGTTTTTTTTTTTTTGATTCATTATCAGTCTGTGTCTGGACATACTTGTGAAAAGGGCAAGTATGCAAGTTGGTTGGTCCAAATTAATAGCATAATCACTAGTCATAAAACTAGAGAGAAGCCAGTGGGCTGATAAGAGAATCAAAGCCAGGCATGAATTTATCATCTTTAACATGGAACTAAAAACACACTTGTCATTCATTTAACAAACATGTTGAACACTTGTCTTGTCCTACTGATTCTACGGGGCACTGTACATGATAAATTAGACCTGGGCCCCAGCCTCTAATCTCACAGCAAATGGCAGAGTCTTTCCTCCCTCCCTCAATTTTCATCAGCACCCCTAGGCCACCCTAAGATACAGCCAATCTAGATAAAAACGACATGTTTGCTTTGCAAATATGGCTTTCAGAGAAGTTTTTTTTAAGACCTTTCCAACTGGATTGCCCCCTAAATCTGTCTTAAATAGATTTTCTGAAGCTACCACAGCCTCCTGAGTAGTCACTGAGAATGGGCTCTGGCAACTAAAGGGCCATATAATCAGACCATCTCTTCATCCATCTCTTTATTCATGTATCATTCGAGGTTTAGACTAAGGCTAAGAAGAGGGTAGATTCCCTCCCACTTGTTTGTATGAACTACTGGAAGCATCTTGCTGTCTCTTCATACATTGAGGTGAAACCAGCCCATTCTCGGAGATAAAGTCTCTTCCACTGCCTCCTCTCGCCCTTTATCTTCAAGAATTGAGTCTATGGCACCTTGGGAAACGACTTCAAACACGCCCAAAGCATATCCTGGAATTGATATTTCTTGTTTGGTGTCCTTGGATCATTAAAGACTGTGACTGTGAAGAGCTTCTCCCATGGTGAGAATTTGACTAATTAAATTACCACAACTGGAGGAACTTCACTGCTAGATAAAACAAAATATATCACTGAAAATTGGAGTGCAGAGAGAGTAAAGTCATCATGTTTGCAGCACTGCGTAAGGGAGAGGCACTGTGTGCAAGGGATCTGAGTGCTTTGAGCACATGAAAAAGGTTCCCTGTTGTGTGGAGGGGCAATTCCATTGGGCAGAACCCTCCCACACCATTCTGCCTTCCTGTCCCGATTTCAGGTTCACCAAGGAGGCTTCTGATGAACAATTCAGCTTTCCCTCTTAAACAATTTTATATTGGAAAGGGGATCGCCTAGATAGGGAGCACGAGAATTGCAAGCTCTAGAAAGGAATTTCTGAACTCCTCCATAAAAAATTATGATTTATTGGTCAATTGTATGTTGAGGTGCTTGAACCCCTTTCCTACGAGTGACCACCCTATGGCATCTTCCTAGATGCCTCCCCAAATTCTAGCACCCTACCCCCCATCACTTTTCACTCAAGGATAAGACCATCCATCAGACCATGTGCTACTTAGGTTGTGGGTTTTAAAGATTTTATGTCTTTCTGCTTCTTACCACCTTATGATAGACAATAATTTTCTAAAAGGAAGTAGGGTAGAGGGAGTTGCATTATGCAAATTAACATGAGTATTAAGAGACAAAGGAGGACCTGCAGGCCCCCTTCAATCACGATTGGGCAATTGTTCTGATTTGCTGGTGTATATTTGAATAACAACTCTCTGACAATGAGTGCTCCCCAACAATGCTCCCTACAAAAGGCGGGAGAAAGAAAGAGCAACTCACCATTAAAATCAGACTAGCCTCCTCTTTGAATAACTCTGACCTGGAAGAGGGATGAGCCCAGAAGGAAAAAATTTGAAAAGTTTACTTCAGGTTGAGAATTTCTAATGCCACCACTTTTGTGTGTGTGTGTGTTGTTGTTTGATAGACATGACAGCATCTCCTCATTATTATGGAAAATATAGGGTTGGTGGTAATTACTATCTGAATATGAATGGGAGCAGAAGTGGGCATAGCCTGCACTGGCCTTTCTTTGACAAGGTATAACTTTCTTCTGAATTTCTGTGTTAATTAATGCTTATTTAAAAACCACTTTAATTGGTAGTAAACACCTCAACTTTTTGTACTCATTAAAATGCAGCCATTGATGTGTGATGGATTTTTTTTTAAAGCTTAATTAACTTTCCTTCTGTATATGTAACCTATAATAATGACAAACATATTGGGAAAAAAATCACCCCAGCTTTTTTTCCCTCTCCCTCCCAACCCCCATTATAAAGACATTTTTGGCTGTGGCTGTCTCATTTTGTTAGGATCAGATGCCATTAATTTGGCGTTTTGGTGATGAGTAGGTGGCAGGAAATGAAGGCTTTTTGAGACATTGGCCATTTCTAAACCAAATATTCATGCCTCTATGGGAGAAATAGTAAATTTTTTAAAGTAAAGAAAAAGTTGAAAGAAACCAATACCTCATGACTCAAGACATGTCTTAAGTATCTTTGTGGAAGACATCAGATTCTTAAGATGTTCTTGGAAATCATTTTTTAGAGTGATTATAGTTGTGTGGAAACTGCATTAAGAGATATAATTACTGCCGAAACCGGTTTGGCTCAGTGGATAGAGCGTCGGCCTGCGGAATGAAAGGTCCCAGGTTCGATTCCGGTCAAGGGCATGTACCTGGGTTGCGGGCACATCCCCAGTGGGAGATGTGCAGGAGGCAGCTGATCAATGTTTCTCTCTCATCGATGTTTCTGGCTCTCTGTCTCTCTCCCTTCCTCTCTGTGGAAAGTCAATGGAATATATACTTAAAAAAAAAAAGAGATATAATTACTATTGAGGTAATAGAACTAGCTTAGAGAAAATTTGGAAACTAGGAAACAATTCTTAATAGTCTCACTATCCTAACACAACAACAGTTTTTCATTTTTCATAATACCCTTGCATTCTTTGTCTATAGTAGGCACAACATTGTTAATGCTAAAACCACAGTCAGCAGGTATAGAAGGAAATGGACCAAGATGCAGTTAAAAGATGAAATTGAAGGAATGAGGAGGAATTGATCTTGTGGTTTAGCAGTCATTGGATAGGAAATTTGGGTTTATCAAGGGGGAGTGTCAAGGGGGTGTGGCTGGTGGAGGGGAATAACAGCTATGGGGCCAAGTCATAGAAGGGAAATTTTCAGTCTGAAAAGTCCCTAACAGCCCCTCCTCTTGGTCAATAGGGAGACCAAGTCTCATCATTTGATCAGATTCTGATTTATTTTTTCCTTCAAATTATATAACTTATGTCCATTCCAGTCTCAGACTCATTGGTAAGAACTGCTGTCAGAGTTTTTGTGTGTGATTTTTGTGTTAGTTAAATTAATTTTTTTTTTTTTTTTTTTTTTAAGCAAGTGACTGAACTAGGAACATTTAAGACTGAAGAGAACACAGGGAATGACTGTGGAGACAACACATACTAAGAGAATTATCAAAAGGCCTTGGATATTGGATATCACTCATGAGTCCAGATCCTGCCTCACTTGGGATCAGCCAGAACAGTTCCATCTCAATCCAACAAAAAGGGAGGTTTGATATCAGTAAATTCACACAACACGTTCCTCCTCTTGAGTTACTAAGATTTAATCTTTGGTATCCAGAGTAATATTATTAGGGAAAGGAATTTTAAGAATCTTATTTTAACGCAGTTTTAAACAAACAGAAGGGAAACAATGGTTATGAAAAGGAGGAACAAGAGACAAGGGTATGGTGGTCAGTGGCTCCCTGTGTCCTGGGGTCTTGATTTGGAGGTCATGGGCCAAATCTGTCCATGTCAGGCTGTCTACTGCTTGATCCGAGATTCCTGGAAAGCTGTCTGCTTTGTGATTGTCATCTGCTCCAGAATAATCCCGAGGGAGTCCCAGTTTCAGATCTCCTGTCAATATGGGAATTCTTATTAGCGTAAGTTTGGGACTTTTTCAGTGATTAAAAAAATATTTTTCTTTTTATCATTTTCTTTTGAAATTTCTTCAGCTTAATGTCATTTCCTATTGAGTTTTCTTTCAGCAGTCACTTTTTTAATTTTCAAGAATCTTGTTCTTTGGATATACCTATTTTATAGCATGCCACTATTATTTTATGAATGATATATATTTATCTCTCTACAGAGAGAGGAATTATAGTTTTTGTTTTTCCTATTTCCAGCATGATTCCCTCTGTTCTGACTATCTGGCACTGTGTATCAAATTCCGCTGTGTAACTAATTTGTAATGAACTCCAAATCCGTTCCAGGATGGGAGGTGAGAGAAAAAGATAAAGAAGTCCTTGCTTTGTGCCTGGCAGCTTTAATCTATTTGGAAGCCCAGTAGCAATTTCTAGTGTTCCTTTCAAGACTCCTTTTAGGATGTTCCAGACAGAAACTGACCTTTGAGAACATCCCATTCCTAAAGAATCCTGAAAATTTGACACCATCCCAGACTCCTCTGAGCTCTGAGGTGACGTGGACATTCGAGCAGATTTCATGCCTGTTTGGAGGCCTGGACCCCTGGGCCTGTGGTGCAGGGTACCCCTACGACTGGAACGTGGGCCATGGCTCTTCCCAAAACATGGCCCACACTCCAGCTGTGCTTGCCCTGAGAAAGGCAAGTGTAGGATGTGGCAGAAGCCTGGAGAATCCAGCATCTTCCTCCCAGCCATGCCGAATTATTTTAAGAATCAACTGGATTTCAAATTAGCCAACTTGAAGATAGCTTTATATTACCAAAAGGTATTATAATTTAATAATGAGGCTCTGAATAGTGTTATAATATTATTTTACTTAATTAATATATCAACTGAAAAATGTAAAAATAAAACAGCCCTTCAACAGAGTCATGATGTTGAACATTAGTGACCATTGTGTAGGATTGCATTAGAAGATGGTTGAGCCAAAGCTTTCCTCACCTCAGAATACCCTGGACTAATTAAAATCACTGAACCATGTTGTATGTTTATTTTGTTTAAAATAAAAATTTCCCCTTATTTAAAGTAATATATTTATCGAAGAGAACTTGAAAAATGTAGACACTTTCAAAAAGAAATAAAAATCATCATAATCTGCCACTCAGAGATAATCACTGGTAACATTTTTAACATATTTTCTTCTACTCTCCTGTTTTTTAATCCTCACCTGAAGATATGTTTTTGATTTGTAGAACGAGAGGAAGGGGGAGAGAGAGAGAGAGAGAGAGAGAGAGAGAGAGAGATTGATTCATCGGTTCTTCCTGTGTATACCCTGACCAGAAATCGAATCCACAACCTTTTGGTGTATTAGACAACATTCCAACCAACTGGCTGGGTAGCCACCCAGCAGTATTTTCTTCTAATCTTTTTATGCATGTTATGTAAAGTTGAGATTATTTTGTCTAGACATTTTGTATATTTTTGTTCACCGAATATTATATTGTAAGTATCTCTGCATCTCAGTAAATATTCTTTAAAAACACCATTTTGCTTTACCCATCATGTTCTATTACATGGATATCCCCTGATTTTTTTATTTGTTTTTAAGGATTCCTCTTTTGCTGATCACTTAGACTCTTTAATGTTTGCAGTTATAAGTAAGGCCACAGTCTCCTTTCCTGGAACCTGTCTTTGGGAAACAGTCTGAAATTCATGCAAAATCTTTCTTGTTGAGTCAAGTTGGGATTTAAGCTTGAGACTCTTGCTATATACTTGCTAAACTAGTATTTGGAGTAAGGTTCCATGCTGCTCTGGTGGTTTGAAAAGTGCAGTATCAAAACCCCCCAGCTCCAATCCGTGGAGTGTTCTGCTTCGCTCATTTGAACTGGGTGGAAGAGACATGCTGCCCACGACTGAGCTTGAGGAAGGCATCAGAGCATAGTGTAGGGGAGTAAGAAGAGTCAGGAGCGACGGCTGAGGGCTCCCGTAGATGGTGTCTGTGTTTCTGGTGTCTTAGTTAAGGACAGATCCCATGGCCAGATGTATTACCACAGATTCCTGGGAAAGGATTCCTCTGTCCATCTTTGTCCCTGCCAGCTCCTCCCTCCTGAGTCCTCTGCCCTCCCCATCTCTGCCTCTTTTCTGCACTGGCTGCTTTGACTGTCCCTTCTGAGAATCTGGTCACCACTCCAGACTAGACTGAGGTCAGGGGACAAGTGTTCCATCACAGCTGACAGAACTCATTCATTACTTTACTAGTCAGGATAAGCCAGGCAATGCTGGGGTAACAAACTGCACAACGTCTTAGTGCCTTTACCCAGTCAAGTTCATTGTTCATTTAGGTAGCTGTCATCCAATGGGGTGTGACTCAGCGATCAGGCGGCTTGGATTTCATGGCACTTTGATCTTAAGGCATGATTTCAGGATGGCCATAGCAGGTGATGAGTGAACAGAAAATTTAGATTCAGCCTGGAAGTGACACACAGTTACAGCCTTTGGGTCAAATCTAAGAATGTGACCTCACCTAATTGCCTGGGGTTAGGGAAATATGATCGTCTATCTGGAAATATTGGTAAGCATTATGATGTCTACCTAAATTACAAAAACAACAACACACACCCCAAAAGCAAAAAAACCCCTGATCTTCAAATATACTCCAAACACAGTAATAAAGAAAAACATCATTGTTAAATATGTGCAAGCAACATTGTAGTGACTTATGAGCGCATCCAGTATGTAGGCTTTGTGTTTCAAACAGAATTTGTTGTTAACAAATATGTGAAGCTCTGTGCCTCATGGTGAAAACAATTGCATCAAATTAACCTTGATTTCATGATAGAGCTCAAGGTAACCCAGGAGTCTACTCACGTTTTTAGATACAAATCGCATCACTTAAAGCAGAGGGCTGGAACGTCTGGCCCCTGGAATCATTTGGTCTGGCCCTGCCTAGGCATTAGGGGTGAGTGAATTAAATGTTTGACCAAATATAGCAGGCGAATTTTTGACTTGATAATTCTGTATGGCCCACAAATGATATAAATATCCAGATGGCCTTTAGCAGAAAAAAGGTTCCCCACCCTGACTTAAAGGAAGAGTTAAGATTTAGTTCCTTGTGAAGGGATGGTGAGCAGGTTTCAATTTGTGAGCCACAGCTGCCAGATTTGTTAGTAAACTCTTGGGACTCAACTGCTATGTTGAGCAGGACTCTCAGGCAGCATCTAGGCTCGATGGGGAAGAGGTCAGTGACTCATTCACTCAACAGGTTGTGCAAAGCACTTACTAGGTAGAGGCGCTGTACCAAGTGCTGATGCTTGCAGCTCACGCGGAACTTACCACTTAGCGATGTGTGTCATGGGATGCCGGCGTAGGTGTGTGTGCGTGTGTGTGTAGGAAAGTGGAGACATTTTTTTCTTCATACTCCCATCTCTGAGCTAATGGGACTATTCAGTTAGTGCCAGATTAATTCAAGCAGTAGAAGTAACTGCTAATTGGCTGTCTCTCATATGCACTCCTATCAGAAGGATGTAGGTTTTGAAGTGTTTTCCCCTCATCATGATGAGTCCTGCAGAACTAACCATATGCTTCCTCCCTGTGACATGTGTTTTCAAGGAAACTAAAGGTGTTAATGGAAGACCATCTCCTTTTATGTCTCTTTCCCTGGCTCATTCCTCCGGCTGCCACGGGAAGCTTGGCTTATTCTTGTTAGGCCCCAGATTCCATTCCCTTACACCGAATTTTCTATTTTCTTAAACAGCTTAAACTAGCAAATGGGAATGATATTAATCCTCCTCCTCCGTTCCTGTAAGTGTTTGAATCCACCCAGCACGGAGCAGGAGGATGCCACCTTTCCTCTTCAATTGCTTCAGCGGAAGTGATAGATATAAAGATGAGCTGGATTTCCAGAGGGGCTCATTCTGAGCTGGGGCTCTGGGATGGTGTCTCCGTAGACTCAGTACCGTGAAACTCAAGTGAAATGGTAAACAGCACAGAGACCAACATAGTCAACTCACTGGTTTCTTGTCTCCGTGAGACATACTGAGCTACTGTCAAAATTAATAAGAAAAATAATTTATTTCTAAAGAACAATAGGAAATGGATTGTTATACATTTTCTTTCTTCTTCATTATCTCTGTCTATATAATAAATATGGTAAGTCTAGGACCAGGTTTCCAAAATATTTTCTCTGGGGGCAGCCATTGAATATTTAGTACTAATAATTATAATGACATATAATACATAATGATATATATAATACATAATGATATATAATACCAAATGATTATTCTTTACAATAAACACAAATGTTTCCCTCTCAGGAGATTAGCTTTGACTCCATCTTAACATTGTTCTATATAATATATATGTGTATACACACACACACACACACACACACACACACACTAAAAGACATTTCAGACCTTCAGACCCATTAGGGAAACTTTTTGAATCTGGGTCATTGGTATAAGGATTCTTTTGTTCTCTGAGTATTCATTATCTGAGTCTCCAGTTGCATAAGGAAGGAAAAGTCATTCTAACAAGAAAATTCTCAGTAATAATGTGACCACTTTTAAGATCAGTCTCCACTCAAACCTGCCTCCCTGTTTAACACTAGGGCTTTAACCCTGCCCAGTGGGTCAATATCATTAACATTTTTGGCTTTCAGTCCATCTCCGCTAATTTTAGGGTATGGGAAACATTTGACAACACTAATGAAAATAAAATAGAAATCGATGGTACAATGAAATCGGAAAAGTTGCAGAAGATCCAAGTTTTCATAAAGTGTTAATAGTGATATGGAGAACTGCACTAGTCACAGGCAATGCCCTTGACAGCTGGGCACCTGGTAGAGCTGGATTAATTACACATGGAAGAGGAGACCATTTAGATGACAGGTATTTGAAAAGAGAATTGTTTGAACCCTAAGAATGCTGATGTAATACCCGAGTATTTAAACAGTGATCTGTTTTATAATCTTACTTCATGCCAAACATGAAGTGAAAAATGTCAGTGTCCACAAGAACTTGAGAATTCTTTAGTCCGGCCATCTGGCTTTTGGGACGGAGGAGACCCAGAGAGGCTGAAATGTTGCACAAGGTCACGTTGCTGGTGCGGTAGCAGGACTAGACCTTGGATCTGCCCACTTTGCCAGTTCTTCTGGCCACTCCAGCTGCAGGGGTGTTTGACTCCTCTCTTCTCACACCTCACATCCCACCCCCAAGCAATTCTTGCTGGCCTCACATCCAAAGCATCCCGGACTCTGACCACTTCTTCTCGTCCCACCATCCCATCCTCCAAGTCCCTCAGCTGGATTTCTCACTGGGCTCCCACTCCCACCCTGTCCCTAGTTTGTCTGCTCTCCACATAACAGTCATTGTGATCCTTGTAAAGCAGGCCAAATCTTATCCCTCCCCTGCTCAAACCTTCCAGCAGCTTCTCACCTCCCTCAGAATAAAATCCCAAGTCCTCCCTGGGATTATTCGGTCCAACCAACTCTTGATCCTGTTGACCTCTGTGCTGTCATCCATTCACATTCTCGGCACTGTGCCCCAGTTGTCTACTGTCCCTCAACTCCTTAAGCACACTCCCTGCTCAAGTCCCCTCTGGCTCTGGCCCAAGACATCTCACTTCTTTCTGGTCCTTTGCCCATGACCTGAGCCCCTGTTTCAAAGAGCACTCCAACTTATCATCCTTTCCTACTTAGTTTTTCTTCGTAAGAAAAACCATCAAGACCTGACAATATGTAGCTATACGTTTATTATCCACCTTCCCATTTCAGAATATACGTTGTTTTCCTTGTATGTTTTCAGTGTATTCGCCAGGCACCTTATCTCTTGTTGGCAAATACTGTTAGGACAACAACACTGTTAGTAGATGTTAAATAAGTAATTATTGAAAAAAAAAACAAAGAGATAACATGAATGATGAAATGGGTAAGATGTATTAGCTATATAGGTGTGTCATGTAAGAAAATTGTTTTAAAAGTCAAAGGGTTTTGTCAGATTTCTTCCCCTAAGTTCATCTTGCTGTGCATTGATCTCTGTCCCACCCCCTGTGCTGTGTGCCAGTGTGAAGCGTCACCGGGGAACCAGAAGACTGTTTAGGTCTCTACTTCTCACTCAGTCTCTTGGCAATTCGATGGGGGCAGAGTCACTCATTCAGAGCTTCAAGGCCACAGGCTTCCAAGGGCACCAGGAGTCTTGCTCACCCTGAGCCATTGGGGTTGGGGAGAAACTTTTTATGTGGATGAAAGACATTGTTTTTAATTTTTAAGTTTAGAATTTAGGCAGCCCTCTTTTGGTCAGATTATTTGTGCAGTTTCTGGGCGTTTGACTCCTGTGTTTACTCCTGTATTTTGGCCAGAGGAAGGTGGGAAATTGCACCTACGTTTTCAGACTTGTAGTGAGAATAGAGGTTGAAATCCTGGTCAACATCAGCTTTCTTGAATGTTTTCTTTTTACCGGCGGGTGTGGGGCTGGAGGTATACCAATGAGTTGGGCAGAAGAGAGGAAGCTTCCGTGTTAAGGTGCATGTTCTGTTTGGGATCATTAATGTCAAAAGTTTGGGAAACATTTAAGGACTTTTAAAATTGTTACCAATTAGCACTGAAAAAGGGCGCTTTGCGGGGCAGGTGAGGTGAGGAGATGGGGACTCAGCAGAGAGTAAGAGATGACGGTGGAGGGGAGTTAGGTCAAGCACCAGGAAGAAGTGTGTGGTTTTCCACAGAGAAGCCAGGGTATCACCCGGAGCAGCTGCCTTCCTGGGTACAGCCAGCCGCTCTCTTCTCAGGGGCATAGGTGTCTGTGAGCAAGCAGACAATGATTCAAGGTGACCTTCTTTCTATAACCCTTGCTTCTTGGTTCTTCCCCTAACTTTCAGGGTCAGCAATACCTAACTCATTTTGATGGCAGTTGAGCTGACAAGTTGGCACCTGGAAGGTTTGCAATGTAGGAAGATTCTATGTCTCTCCAGCCCCCTCCCCCACAATAGAATCGACTTGGCGAAGTTTGGAAAGTGGTGGGAAAACTCATTCTCTTGCCCTCGGCTTTGCCCCATAAACACTTGCCTGTAATGTTCTTTGGTGTGGAATTCCCCTTCATTATAGAATGAGAGCGAGCCTGGCCCTTTCCTCAAGCCTCAGTCTTGATTGAAAGACGAGTGAGCCTACGAACTGCCATCTCGAGCAGCTTCCCCAGCCCCACAATGTAAGGACAGGGTAATGATGTCCAATTTTGCACACTTCAGATCCATTAGTAGCAATTACCTTCCTCGAGGTGTTTTGAGTTAGTTTTAACATAGCATTCTTACAGTTGGTGGATAATGACAGTAATAATGTACACAACATTTTCAAGTCGCTGTTTTTAGCTACAATAACACCATTAGTAGGTCTATTTAACAGATGCATTTCATGCTAAAAGTGAAGGTTCTCGTGATTCCTCTCCCTTCCCCCACACAAACCTTAACTGCTATTTTATTCAACAGAGATTTTTTACTCCAAAGTTTCAGAGACATATTTTTAAATTCTGGGTCTTCCCATTGAAACGGGATGGTTGTGTAACTGGTCTGACCTAGAATTATTGTGTAGTTATTCTTATTTAGCTCTTCTTTTAATGATATGCACGCTGACCCAGAAATCCAAAGCTCGCAGAAAGGGGAAATGCATGTACACTCGGGGATGTCTGTGAGAGGTTACCAGGTTTTACCTGATGACTTCAAGACCAATGGGTGACCACTGAGCTGCCCAGGGAGAAATCCCTCAGTGGGGAGGTGTCAGTCTATTCTAGTGACTCCATCAAATTGTGTGTGTGTGTGTGTGTGTGTGTGTGTGTGTGTGTGTGTGTGTGTGTGTGTGTTTC
>NW_005357346.1:1297786-1333718 GCF_000412655.1 Myotis brandtii | reverse complement strand
CCTTCTCAGGCCCTGCATCTTTGTTTTCCACTCCCTTTTGGATACTTTTCTACACGGCTTCCTTCCATCCTCAGCTCTTGTTGTGTTGTTATTCAGTCTGCATTTTCTAGCCAGTCATTTGCATATCTCACCATCCTGTATTAGTGTCCTAGGGCCACCATCACAAAGTGGCTTAAAACAACAGACATTTATTCTGGAGGCTAGCAGTCTGCAATCAAGGTGTCGGCAGGGCCACGCTCCCTCTGAAGCCTCTAGGGATGCTCAATGGGTGACCACTGAGCTGCCCAGGGAGAAATCCCTCAGTGGGGAGGTGTCAGTCTATTCTAGTGACTCCATCAAATTGTGTGTGTGTGTGTGTGTGTGTGTGTGTGTGTGTGCATGTGCATGTGTGTTTAACTCCCCCAATAATTCAGAAGATCTGTGTTACTCCTCCCCACTCCCCCACCCCCTCTGGAAGCCATTGCTGACAGCTCTTCCCTCTCAGGCCCTGCGTCTTTGTTTTCCACTCCCTTTTGGATACTTTTATACACGGCTTCCTTCCATCCTCAGCTCTTATTGTGTTGTTATTCAGTCTGGATTTTCTAGCCAGTCATTCGCGTATCTCACCATCCTGTATTAGTATCCTAGGGCCGCCATCACAAAGTGGCTTAAAACAACAGACAATTATTCTGGAGGCTAGCAGTCTGCAATCAAGGTGTCGGCAGGGCCACGCTCCCTCTGAAGCCTCTAGGGATGCTCTGTCCTTGCCTCTCCCGGCTTCCGGTGGTCCCAGGCTTCCTTGGTTTATAGCAACGTAACTCCAACCTCCGTCTCTGTCTTCACGTGTCTTCTCCTTTTGCGTCTCTGTCTCTTCACATAGAATTCTTTTTATCAGTACACAAGTCTTTTTATTGATATTTTTTGTTAATTCTCACCTGAAGATATTTTTCCATTGATTTTTTTAGAGACAGTGGAAGAGGGAGGGGGAGAGACAGAGAGAGAAACATCGATATGAGAGAGACACATTGATTGGTTGCCTCCTGCACGCGCCACAACCAGCGCCGGGGAATGAGCCTACAACCAAGGTATGTGCCCTTGACCAGAATATAACTTGGGACCCTTTAGTCCATGGGCCGACGCTCTATCCACTGAGCCAAACCGGCCAGGGCCAGGACACTAGTCTTATTGGATTAGGGGCCCACCCTAATGACTGCATCTTGACTTGATTACCTCTGTGAAGACCCTATTTCCAAATAAGGTCATATTCACAGATAACAAAGGTTAAGACTTCAACATAGGGGACTCATACAAGTTAGCTCATGCTATTCTTCAAATAAGTTGCAACTTTCTTAAAGCCTGGAGTGTTTGGTGTAGCCCCTTAAAGAATGTTTCCTAAAACCTTGCCTATGGAACAGGAATCCTTACGTTCCTGTTAAAAAGAATTGTCACACACATTAGAGAAACACGGCCTGTGTCCCTGATCCAGAGACCTGAGAAGCCTATTAGCATATTAAGGCATTGAGAAATCTTGCTATAAAGACAGTTGCTTAAATCAAACTTATTTTCACTAACTTTTTTTTTTACCACAGAGGCTTTTTTCCCTCCAAGTTGTCTCCATTAATAGCAATAGAATGTAATTTGGGGGAATATACACCTATTGACTATTTTTTCTGCCATATGAATTGTCCCTAATGACATCACCAGAATAATAATAATTCAGTGGAGTGGTTTTTTTTCTGTATGGCATGAAATGGGCACTGAGGAAGAGGAGCAATTGTAAAGACTCAATGCTGAGTGACACTCGAATCCAGCCAATAGTTGGGCAGAATGTCTAAGAGTCGCCTCCATGCTCAATCTGCTCACCTGACCCCTGTGTGGCTTGAGGACAGCCTCCTTCTGGCTGTACCTTCACATGGTGGGGAGGGAGATAGTCACAGTCTCTTCCTATCAGGACACTAATTCTATCAGGTCAGGGCCCCACCCTTATGGCCTCATTTTACCTTCCCTGCCTGTAAGACGGCTTTATCTCTAAATACAACCACAGTGGAGGTTGGGGCTTCAAAATATGAATTTTGGGGGGACACAAACATTCTGTCCATACAGGAGAAAGCATTTAAGAGTTTAGTTCTGTTTACCAGGATGGAGAGTAATTTAACTGGAATAAAATCTGTCACCCCTCTCTTAGGAGAAACCCGCCGTCACCGTCATTTGTCATTACTGAGGCATCACCTCTCGAAGTTGCCCCAGTTATGGTAACACCCGCCAGGGGATTGAGAGCTGGGAACCAGGGCTGCATCCCAGCAGCCTCCGAGGGGATGACCTGATTAGATTTCACTTGAACTTGAGAAGCTCGAGGAAGAGACAATCACCTGCGTCTCTTCAGCAGGGCCGTCCCTGAGATTGCGCAGGCCATGCTCTGTGCAGGATCCCACTGAGGGGGCCTGGGAGGGCCGAAATCCAGCTGGGCTCCTCTCACTGAGCCCTGTGGCCTCACGGGCCGGGTTGGCCTGGAGAAGGGCACCCCTTTCTTGGTCACACAGAAGCACCTGTGGGCCGGCTGCAGGCTCCTTACTGTGCAGGTGGGATTGTGCATTGAACAATGTCTAATCTGTCCTCAGAAGTAATGTCTCTCTAGTGTGAATGTCAGAGAGCGTTGCTCTTTCCTGGGGCTGTGGTTAGTTTTATCTTATGGGGGCTTACCACTGTGCTTTCCTCTTCCCTTGGCCCCCAAGAAAGCTTAGAATCAGGATGGAGCCTCCCCTCTAGCAAGGAGATGGGATTTCATGGTAGGCACTCTGGTGTCGCTGGTCTTTACATGGGACTCCTGGCCTCACTGAGTGCTATGGGTCGGGTGGGATGCCTTGTAAATTTAGTAATTTGAGAACATGTTTCATGCACTGGGTAGACTGCATCCTACACTGAGTCTGGTCTGCTTACTTTAGGCGATTATTATAAGTTTACATTCATTCCATAAATATTTGTTAAGTATCCTACTCTGTGCTGGTCTCGTAGTAGGGCTGAAGAAGACAGGCTAGAGCTCTGCACTCAGGAACTTGTATGCTCATTAGGGAGCAAGATGATTCCAGCAGGAACAGTCCCACCAGGAAGCAAGCAAGGCGGTTGCTCATGGAGAGCAGTGTACGGGGGCAGGGGAAGGAGGGTTCTTAGGAGGAGTAATCGGGGAAGGCTTGAGCATTAATGTAGATAATGCAAGTAAGTGTAGTCCTGAACTTGTGCCTGGCACACGGTGACCTCTCAATCCATGATAACTGCTGCTGTTATTATTGTTAACCGTCCCCCCTCGCTCCTCATATACTGCTCATGTGTGAAGGCAGGAGGAATACATTGCCAAGTTTGAAGAAAAGGTGAAGCCTTTGCGGTTGTGCCGGCTCTGGATGGGAGGGGAACTCCAGTTCATCACTGAACGTCTCCTTCCCTCTTCCATGTCGGAAGGCAGGCCTTCCGGCTGGGTGGTACCCAGCAGCTTTGCTGTACTTCTCATCTTGGGCTTGTCCTGTGAGCCCTCTCTCCGAACCATCATCCCCAACCATTTGTCTGCTGCATTTGCCTAGTAAGCAGGGAAGGCTTGAGCATTTAATGTAGATAACGCAAGTAAGTTAAGTCCTGAATTTGTGCCTGATAGTTATGGTGGTGCAAGTTTCAATTCGTGCCCATTTAGAACAGAATGAAATGAAATCCTGAATTAATTCAAGGGCAGTGAATAGCAAAAGGCCCTCCTTGCGGAGATAATATTCAGTGGGTGGGGTGTCGCTAAATGGATTGAAATACATCCCCTCTAACTTTGTGTTTTTGAGCACTCTTTGATCTCACGATAGTCGGCCTATGTGGTGGAAGAGGAGGGAAGGATCGGGAGTTTGGGTGAGCGCAACAGTGACATCACTGTACTCCCAGGAGGGATTCTGGGCAAATGCTAGTACTGAGCTAACCTCGTGGAAGAACAGGAAAGGCGGGAGGCCTCCATCTTGCCCACAACTCCACGCCTTCCCTGGGCTACCTAAGGGAATCCACTTACAACTCTATTACCCGGTAAATGAGCAGAGCGATTCAGTCAGGTGTATTTATCATGAGGAGGACTGAAGATAATTAATACACGGCATTGAATGCAAATTGCACCCACAGCACTTATCTCATTTTCAATTAGCACAAATGTTACTGCGCTGCAGGCTTGTTATGGTTTTACCATGGGCTGGGTAATTAATTTCTGTGAGCCACGTAGCAGGCACCTGGTAATGCCATTTATTAATAAATGTCACCCCAGGTATCGGTTTGTTAGAAGAGGTAATAAATGGAATGCGCAGTTGTCTGCCCTGTGCAAATCTATTTTTACACCTCGCTGCATCTTTTCACTTGTTTGTTTATTGACTAGAGTGACTACTGAGATTACAATTGCAAACAAAGGAAAGCCTACTCCTACTGTGGCTCAAAGGGGGATTCCTTTTCCTCCCCCCTCAGGCTGGGTCAGGCCTGTGAGTGGAGTTGTCACAGGCGAGTTTCTGTGCTTCCCAAAGCGTCTCCCGTCGCCCCACGTGAGAGTCAGAAAGGGGGGCCTTCTGGAGCGCCTCCCCCATCTGACCATGGACACAGCCCTGGCCATGCTTCCCCAGCCTGAACTTTGGGGAGCGGAGATCTTACAGACCCATCTCATCCTGCCTCCTGCCCTTGCTCCCCATCGCATCTGGACTCCTAGCTACCTACCTCTGCCTGGGGGCCTCTAGCATGAGAAGGCGGGAGGATTTGGCAGCTTTGGACAAGGTGAGCAGAAAGTTCCTTATTTCTGTGAGCTTGCCATCTTTCTCTGTATTAGGAGGTGACTTAGATTTTTTTTTTTTTTTTTTTTTTTTTTGGTAAGAAAACCCAATTAGCAGATTCTGACCACATGCCTACTACAGGTCAGGTGCTTTCCAGAGCTGGATGGAGGGTTATCGGCTCCGACTCCATGTTACCAACACTCTTGTGATGATATCAGCTTTGCCCAGTAAACAGTTTTCTCTTTTTGCCCTGAGCCAGCTGGGACCTTAATCAAGACTCAGCAATTCCCACCCTACATATGGAATGCGGTTGCTCCTTGAGTTCCCTTGAAGACCCTGTGTGACCAGCCACTGTGGTCTGACTGACCGAGTGGCTACATGTAAAGCATTTACTACAATTCCTGGCACCTAGTAAGTACCCAGGAACTTGGCTATGATTAGTGTGCTTCCTGTTTTCAGCACTAGTTGTATTGCAATTCTCAGGGGCTCCTGAAGGGAAAAGCTGGCTGAGAGTTATACATTTAGGAGATATGTATTGAGCACCTACTATGTGTCAGGCATTGTTTTGATGCTGCAGATAAAGCAGATCCAAATCCTGGTCCTTATGAAGTATATATTTTATTGGAGACAGGAAATAAGCACGTAAGTAAAACATATGGTATGTCAGAGAGTTTGAGCACCCCAGAGAAGCCTCGGGTAGGTGGATAGGCTGGGAGTGGAGGGGGCTTTCAGTTTTAAATAGGCCCTCAAGGAAGGCCTCGCTGAGAGGGTGCCATTATTTTTTTTGAGGGGGGGGGTGTTAATCTTCACCCTGAGGATATTTCTTCCATTTTTTTTTTAAAGAGAGAATGGAAGGGAGGGGAAGAGAGACAGAGAGAGAAACATCAATGTGAGAGAGACACATCGATTGGTTGCCTCCTGCAAGTGCCCTGACCAGGGCTGAGGATTGAATCTGCAACTGAGGTATATGCCCTTGACTAGAATCAAACCTTCGACCCTTTAGTCTGAGAGCCAACTAACCACTGAGAAAAGCAGCTAGAGTGAGAGGATGCCATTTGAGCAAAGAAAGGGGCTGGAACCTGCCCTTCCACGTCTGGGGGAAGGAGCCGTCTAGACAGAGGGTGGAGCAAATGGCAGGGCTCTGAGATAGGAGAAAGCCCAGAGCCCCAAGGAGACCAGTGTGGCCTCAGAAATTATGATGGCGAGGCCAGGCAGGACCACCTGGTGATAATGGCAAGGGCAGGCAGGACCTTGTAGAGATTTTAAGAACTTTCTGTTTACTCTGAGACAGGAAGATGGTGAGAGGAGGAGGGACATGGTCTGACTTAGGTTTTAAAAAAGGTCGCTCTGGCCTTTGTGTTTAGAAATAGGCTGTTCTCACAACCAGGGCAGAAGCAGGGGGTGCAAGGAGGGACATGGTCTGACTTAGGTTTTAAAAAAGGTTGCTCTGGCCTTTGTGTTTAGAAATAGGCTGTTCTTACAACCAGGGCAGAAGCAGGGGGTGCAGGGTGCATTCATTTCTTATGGCTACTGTAACAAATTACCACAAATTTAGTGGTATAAGACAACACATATTTATTATTTTACAATGATGGAAGTCAGAGTCCTAAAATCAAGGTGTCAGCAGGGCTGCCCCCCTTCTGGGGGGCTCAAGAGGAAAATCCCTTTCTTTGACTTGCCCAGCTTCTAAAAGATGCCTGCCTGCTTCTCCCTCCATCTTCACAGCCAGCAGTGTGGCATCTTCCCATCTCACTCTTACCCTCCCATCTCTCCCATTGTCGCCTGTCCATCTCCAACTCTGACCCTCCTCTTTCTGTATAAGGACCCTTATATTGGGCCCATTTGCATAATCCGGGATCATCTCCCCATCTCAAGAGCCTTTAGTCACGTCTGCATGCCAAGTCCCTTTTGCCATGTAAGATGACACATTCCCAAATTGTAGGGATTAGGATGTGTTCATCTTCGGAAGGCCATTAATCTGGCCACCATAGAGGGTAATGCATCAATGTGGGTGAAGGGTGAAGGTGGCTTGGGCAAGGGGGTGAGAAGCAGTTCGACCCGGGTGATGTATCATGCTGCCTCATATTTTGGGCCAATTTCAGTATGGAAACCTCTGGCCTGTGGAATGGGCATCCCCTTTTTCATTGTCATTTTTTTTTAACATTTTAAAAATTTTATTTTAAAAAATATTTTTATTGATTTTGGAGAGGAAAGGAGAGGGAGAGAGAGATAGACACATCAATGATGAGAGACAATTATTGATTAGCTGCTTTCTGCATGCCCCACACTGGGGATCAAGGGTGCAACCTGGGCATGTGCCCTGGCTGGGGATGGAACTGTGAACTCCTGGTTCATAGGTCAGTGCTCAACCACTGAGCCACGCTGGCTGGGCATCATTGTCATTTCAACTGACTTGAGGTCCACTTCTTAACCTAATAGTTTTGCCCACAAACTAAGAAACCGTCGACAGTTGTAGCGGCAAGGGATTTTGGAAGCTCTCAGGTCCCCATTATCAATTTGTAAATTCCTGCTTTGACGTGGGCCCATTGAAAACATCTTGGGTTGGTTTCACCAACTTTATCTGTTTATTCTTTTGTCCATTCAGCATTCCCTGGGCATCTGTTAAGTGTACCTTTCACCAACTTTATCTGTTTATTCTTTTGTCCATTCATTCAGCATTCCCTGGGCATCTGTTAAGTGTACTGCTCTGTGCTATGTACAAGTAGAAACAGAAGATGTAAGAATCACCATTCTTATCCTTGGGAGTTAAGGATCTATTTGCAATTTCTTTAGAAAGAATCAAAGAACAATTAGAGAACTAACTATAAGTGAGTGGAAAATGAAATGCAAGATGTAAGCATCAGTACCAAGGAAGTGAGGAAAATGAAGAGGCTTCTTAGAAGAAGCATCAGGTCATGGATTTTTGTTTCTTAATTGAGGGCCAGTCAGAGAATTGCCAGCTTTTAATTTTGCTAAGAGTAGACATTAGGAACGTGCTTACCATCTCTTATTACCATCATTTCATAATAGGTAGAACATTTAAGCATCCGAGATATACAAATGACATGGTCTGAGAATAAAGGGGAGTTCTTTGAATTAAACATATTTAGCTTTATAAAAACTCAATGCTCTGGCTTTATTGTTCTCATTTCACCGACGACGGTCATTAAAACTCCGTTGTGTATTGGCACAGGTCTCCACACCTCAGCCTAGAGACAAAAGGCTGTTTGGGTTGTTCATAGGTTGGGATTCTGACTTTGTTGAACATACATTTCTTTGGGCTCCGACATCAGAAAGCTGGTGACCAGAGGACTACGAATCTGGTGTCTTACTTGTAGATACTCTCAAATCTGTCACTGCTCATTGGCTCCTTCACTAGAGGGCAGTTTGCAGGCTGAGAGGGGAAGAGAAATGCAGACCAGCTAGTGTTTCGGCATCTGTGGGCATCCTGTGGTGAGCCAGTGGTTGGCTCGAGTGATAATCTAATTCCACGTGGAGATTTTGGGATTTTCTGTGGGTTTCAGTCATTGTGCTTGTGTTAGTTTCCTGTGGCTGCTATCACAAATGACCACAAAGTAGGTGGCTGATAACAACAGAAACTTACTGTCTCACGGTTCTGGAGGCTGAAGTCTGGAATCAAGGTGTCAACAGGGCCATTCTTCCTCGGAAGGCTCAAGGGAAGACTTCCTTACCCCTTGGAGCTCCTCCTGGGCTTGTAACGGCATCACGCCAACCTCTGCCTCTGTCACCACATGGTGTGTTCCCCGTGTGTCTGAGTTTGTTTGTCTCCTCTTTTAGAAGAACACCAATCATTGATTTAGGGCCCGCTTAAATTTATCTTTACTAATTACATCTGCAAAGGCTGTATTTCCAAGTGAGGTCACATTCTGAGGTTCTGTTGAACGTGAATTTGGGGGGGAACCCTGTTTTGGGCTGAATTATGTTCCCTGAAAATTCATGTTCAGAATATGGCTGTTTTTGGAGATAGGGCCTTTAAAGAAGTATTTAGGTTAAAATGAAGCCATTTGGCAGGCCCCAATTCAGTCTGACTGGTGTCCTTATGCGAAGGGGAGATCAGGACACATAGAGACACCAGGGATACGTAGGCACAGGGGAAAGAACTGTGAGGATGCAGCAAGAAGGCAGCATCTACCTGGCTGGTATTGCTCAGTGGTTGAGCGTCGACCTATGAGCGTGACCAGGAGGTCACAGTTCTATTCCTGGTCAGGGGCATATGCCTGGGTTGCAGGCTAGATCCCCAATGGGGGGTGTGCAGGAGGCTGCCGATCAATGATTCTCTCTCATCATTGATGTTTCCATCTCTCTCCCTCTCCCTTCCTCTCTGAAATCAATAAAAATATATTTTTAAAAAAAGAAGGCAGCCATCTGCAAGCCAAGTAGAGATACCTCAACTGATCACCTTGATCTAGGACTTCTAGCATCCAGATTGTGAGAAAATAGATTAGTGTCATTTAGACCAGTGGTCGCCAACCGGTGGTCCGTGAGGTTCGAAAGGTTGGCGGCCACTGATTTAGACGACCCAGACTGTGGTATTTTGTTATAGCAGTCTGAGCAGACTAATCCAGACACTATTCAACCCAGTACAACGCCCAGTAGCCTTTATTTTTTAGCTTAGACAACCCAGTGTGTAATGGAAGGATTCCAAAATGGATTTCCAGATGTCTGTGTTACACCCGTCCCTTTGGTTGCCATTTGCATCGATTCTCACATATGGAATAGGCATGCTGTACTTGGAGGGTGGGTTTGGAGCAAGGAAGTGAGTGAGCACTTTTACACGAGACGCTGTGAGATGGTGGCACCCAGATAGACAAATGGAGGCCACTTGGGGGGGAAATCCTGCCTAGGTAAACTATGGATTTGCCACATTGGGGGTTCTCTTTAGTCCCAGGTTCAGCTGACATATGTACCCAATGGGGGAAGGGTGCGGGTACGTGAGGGGAGGGCTAGGCTGGGGGGGCTGACAGCACCGGTTTCCCTGCTCCCAGCCTCATTATGGCTCTCCAGGGACCTCAGTCTCAGCCAGGCCAGCCCTGCCCCATCTCTGCACCCAGTAAACATTGCTGTTTGCTTCCTCATGAATATGGATTTCCATCATCCCTCCCTGTAGATGTTGGGGGCAGAGCTGTCGAGTACATTTCCAGCCAATCACTGCCCATTAGCAGGGAAGAGCGGTGGGCATTATGCCTCTTCAGTGAGGAGCCATTTGCATTTGGTTGGGCCTGGCTTTCTTTCTGAGCATCTCTGGACCCTCAGTGCACTCAATTACTCCTGTATCCAGCTCTTCCTCTGAGATGCTCGCTCGCTTTCTAAGTCTCTTGATTGGATCCGCCAAATAGCTTGGTGCTAACTACAGCTGTTCAGCATAGCCCTGGGTGGCGGGTGAGAAGGCCATCAGGGCTTGGGGTGGCGGTACCAGCAGGAAACAAATACTGTTCCCTTTCTGCCCATCCCTCCTCCCACCATCTCCCCACCCCCCACTGAAAGAACCCCCAGTTTGGAGGGAGCAGCCCCAGCAGACAGTGGGTTCATGCTCATATACTTCGCATCTTCGTAGAGGAGGCTGGAGGCTCTTCATTCCAGGGTTCTGTGCCCAGTGACCGTGTTGGTTTATTGCCTGCTTTGCGGGGGTTGGGGGGTCTGTGGGGTCTGACACTGATAGAAACTGAGTTTCCCTTACCGCATCCACTGCTGAGAAAGGGGAGAGGTGGGTCTAAGGAGAGCCCATTGGGAAAGTGCTCTCCCCGCCACCCGTCCAGGACATGCCATGGAGTCACTGGGCCATGAGGGAAAAGGAAGCTGACCTGGGAGCAGGCATTTTCACATCCCGGTCACAAATCCTCATAATCCTGGGAAGAAAACGTGGGGAGAACTGAGGGTCTCTCTCTGGCAGGATCACATTCGTGGGGAGCCCCTCTGCTGCCCACCGTCCTCTGGAAAGCCCTTGCCCAGGGTCACAAACATTTGTTTGCTCTTGTTAAGGTTGATGCCATTCCTCCTCCCTCCTCTGGGCATCGCCTGTGCTCCCCCTCCCCTCTGCTGGGTTGCGGGCATGCTGTTTTGTTTTGTTTTGTTTTCCTCTTTCCTTTCGCCTCTTCAAGAAAATGAAAGTAAGCACCTGAGAAAGAGAGAGAGAGAGGGAGGCAGAGAGGGGGGAAGAGGCTGCGAGCACCAAACGATCCGAGAACCATAAAGGAAGGTTACCTGTGTGTTTGTCAACAAGACGAAATAAATAAGAGAAGAAAAAAAAAAGGGGGACAGCAGTCAAAGGCAATCAAATATGTATTTAATTAAAGCAAACATAAAAATAAAAGTTGCATGTTGAATCAATAAACAGCACTTTTTTCTACATGCATTTTGAACAAGACAGATCAGAATCTTGCATGATGAAGACATAATGTGTCATAATAATTAGGAACACAGACAAAAGAACAGCTAATCAGCATGCAAATGTATGCAGTTGTGGTGATTCAGATGAGGCAGATTTCTACCTCTTTTTTGCTTGATTCATCTTCATTGCTAATCATCTGAAGGCTGCCAAATGTTCACTGACACTAATGTATTATAGGTCAAGAGAGGCAGGTCTTCACCTATTACCCCCCCGAACAATACGCTTCCCTTCCCTGTTTCCTCTTCAGGATTCTCAGCAATCACTGCCAGATGCAATCAGACTCCTTGAATAGGAGCAACTGAGGCTTGTTTGTGGCTCGGATTCATTAGAATCAGGAGGCTGAAGAAAGGAATAAATTACTTAATTGCACAAAAAAGTTGCAGCCAAAGTGATGGTGAGAGAAAGTGATTGTGTGGCTACGCATTAGGCCACTCTTGGAATGGGGCGTCTTAGAATAGCTGGTAGTTTGGCCTCACAGATTCAGACAGATTTGGGTGTCCTCCAAAACAGATGGCTCCTCGTACCGTCTATTCTTCTCTTTGTCAGGTTGCACCATTTATTTGATCTTGGTCCCTCTCTGATGCTGGTTGTATTAGTTGTAACGCAAATATGCATTCAGATCATACCCATTTAGTCTGGCCTCTCCCAACTTTTATTCTTCTTCATCCTTTTTCTTTTTTCTTTTTTAATTTTGAGGAGATGATCAAGTTGAATGAAAGCCTTGTTGTCACCTCTTGAATGCTCCTTCGCATGAGATGCTGGAAATGGGAAGATCCCACAAGGCTGAGTGCAGGGACGTGAAACCCAGCCTGAACCCAGGAGGGAGGAGCTGCCCACTGGGGCAAAGAAAGAAAGAAGTCGCTCTGTTTTTCAGCCACCAGGATACCTTTCTTGCCTCAGACTAACTCTTAATCTGTGTCTTTTTAAAAAAAATAAAAAGCTCACTATTCATCAGCGCTGTTCACATAGAACTGAGGAAGAAGAAACAAAACCACACGGAACAGTCTCACAAACGCGTCCCCCCTTTTCTCTGACGCTCCGGCCTGTGTGATCAGCCCTGGGGCCTCTGTCTCAGGCCTTCCACTCAGGTTGTTGGTCATGTGCCCGGCTTGTGGGTGGTCTGAAGGTCTCGAAGAAGGAACTTCCTTTTCTCTATGAAGTCCCTGCATTGTGAGTAGTTGAGTGTCTGTGTGAGTCTGTGTATGTATGTGTGAGTGTTAGGGGAAGAGGCCCTGGCAGGAAGAAATTGGGAAAGAAATCATTATGATTGTTCTATTTGGGAAAAAAATGAAAGAATTCAGAAAGGGAGGGGTCTTTTGTGGTATTGAGGAAAAAGTAATTGGCAAAAGTAATGGGCTAACCTCAGGTTTGTTCTGACGCTTCTCCCTCAGCCTCCTTTGCTCTGTTCCCTCTGCCTGCCAATCCCTCCCCCAGATCTCTCCAAGCCTGGTGGTCTCACCACGCAGCCTCACATCAATTCCATGTCCTCAAAGGGGCCAGCTCTGCCCTCCACAGGTCAATTAGTGGTCACTCTTCCACCTCCAACTCTGTCTTGTTACCAGGCTTTTATTTCCTTCATAGTTTTTACTATTATCTGAAATTTCTTTGCATAAATATTATTTACTTTTACTTACCTGTATATTATCCATTAATTCTATAAGAAGGTGGGTTTTGTGAGGGTAGAACTATCATCTCTCTCTGTTTTAGTCCCATATCCCCAGTGTCTACAGCTGGGTCTGGCCTTCAGAAGGCATGTGATCCAGACTGGCTTGTGTGGCTCAGTGGTTGAGCATCGACCTATGAACCAGAAGGTCATGGTTTCATTCCCAGTCAGAGCACATGCCCGGGTTGCAGGCTCGATCCCAAGTAGGGAGCATGAAGGAGGCAGCCAATCAGGGATTCTCTCTTGTCATTGATGTTTCTATCTCCCTCTCCCTTCCTCTCTGAAATAAGTAAAAATATATTTTTAAAAAAAAGAAGGTATGCGATCCATATGCTGCCCAAAGGTCAGAACACATTAACTGTCAACTCCAAGAGGTTGCTCAAGTTATCTTCCTGAGCTGTGATATAGTAGCAAACTGTTCTCGTTCTTGTTTTTTAAAATTTTTGTTAATCCTCACTTGAGGATTCCATTGATTTTTAGAGAGAGTGGGAGGGAGGATCGGGGAAAGAGAGAGAGAGAGAGAGAGAGAGAAATATCAATGTGAGAGAGACACATTGATTGGTTGCCTCCCTAGTCTGCAGTCGAGGTATGTGCCCATGACCAGAATTGAACCTGGGACCTTTCAGTCCGAAGGTAGGTGCTCTAACCACTGAGCAAAACTGACGAGGGTGCCCAACCCCCTTTTTAAGTCTAAGGCTCATTTGATGGGTAAGCTAGACAGTGAATTCTTGGAAAGGAAAGCCATTTATTTTCCCAAATTCATCGTCTGTGCTGTGTCCACTTTGTACGAGCCGGTGGTCAGCCATCTCTACACTTCTGTGCTGACCTCTGGGTGGGAGTGGTACTGGCTGGGAAGTCTGGGAGATGTGAGGAGAGTGAGGAGGAGGGAGAGTTGAGAAGAGAAGGGAGATGAGGAAAGAAATACATTCTAGATGAGGATGGTTAGAAGGCTCCTGGAGGCTTGCCTCACAAACCTTAAGAGACCACAGGAGTTAGGGACACTGCCCATGGACCCCACAATGGCCAAAGTACTGAGTGAAGTGCTGGGTTGATTTCCATTAAATACTAGTAAGTGGACACAGGCTAATTGCCTTTTTCTGAATAAACCAAGACAGTCACGTGGAAAGGCACTTCCTCCCCTGCTTGGATCACACCCTTTAAAAATCCGCATGACACTGACCAGAGTCCAGGTGCTAAGTCCATCCCTCAGCCCTGACCCCTGGCGGGGCAGGGGTAGCTGTCGCTTTTCCAGGGAAGTGGAGAAGTCCTTTTCTGCTCGTTTAGAGTACCACCTGGGCCATTCAAAGCAAAATAAAGTCCGTGTGTGTGTGTGTGTGTGTGTGTGTGTGTGTGTGTGCGGGAACCTGCCATGACTGATATAAATGGAAATTGGATTCATCTTGGGGCTTGTTTGTCTTTCTCCCTCATTCCAGTTGGAAGGATTCCTTTCTCCCAGGAAGCTCAGCAAGGCAGCTCCCAATGGCCTTGATCTCATTTCCAAATTCAGGGAACCCAAGGGGTCACAGATTTATTGGGAGTGGGGAGTGGCATGGGGGGCGTGTCTGCCATGAGCAGCTCAGCTCCGGGCACTTTAATTCCATGTGGAGTTGGCAGGGAGAAGGCCAGAACAGGCCCCCAGCCATCTAATCCCTTATCGCGAGGGCCCCAGCTCCATGCCAAGAACTCGACTTTCTGAGAATGGCTGTCGTCTTGGGGGCGGCTCTCATCTCTGCAGGAAGCCAGCAGGCAGAATGGACACCACCAGATCGAGCCTTCTGTAGCCAGTCCAGAGGCATCTGATTTGTGTGTTGGTTTTTTTTGGGTCCACATAAGCCCCCAATCCCTTCATCAGAACAAAGCCGAACTTGCCCACTCCCCGGCTGGTGAGATTGCTGTCTTAGGCTCCTTGGAAAAAGCTCCATGGTTACCTTTCTTTCCCTTTTCCTTAGATCTTTCTGTTTGTTTGTTTGTTTTCTTTCTCATAAAGTAAGAAAGACCTTCTTCTATTGGGGTCTCCCCGTTGGAGCCCCGGCCTCTCCCTCCTGCCTCGCCTTTCACATCCCGTGTCTGAGGGAAGGAGCCGATCTCCGTGCCAGCGAGTGAAACCTTGGCACCCTCTCAAAGAAACCTGAAGAGAGAAGAGTTCAAGAGGGAGGTCACTTTGTGCGGAAAAGCGCCCGCCACAGACCTCTCCACCAGCCTGTCTGAGGGCCCCTGTGGGTATTGTGTCCTCTACCCATTACTTTAAACAGACCCAAGGAAAAGGTTTCTGTGGAATGTAGGAAAAGCCTAACCCCACTCCCCTCCCATCGTGTCTGCTCTGGATTTGGGATTTTAGTCTCAAAAAGCCCCATTTCCCCTAAAGGCCACGTGACTTCACCAAGCCTTTGCCTGGGAATGCCATAACCACCTGGCCTCTCTGTTCAGGTCTCAGGTTAGTGTTGCTTTAGCACAAATATGTAAAATTATTTGTTTTTAATTTTTTTTTTTGCCAGATACTGGGGAATCAGATAATTAAATCATTAGCCTGTTGGAGTCCAGTAGGGAAGAGACACAAAAGCAATGAACTTACAGGGTGGCGTGCTAGGTGGGTGTCTGTCTGTGACTTAGACTGGAGGTGTCCAGAGAGAAGCTCTTTCCGCCCAGCACCTGGTCCACATGCAGTTGGGGTGGTTAAGGGCTCACGGATCCTGGGGATGGATGGTCCCAACCTTCTCAGACTCAAGGGTAGGGCAGTTGGTGGTGCTGAGACCCAGTTGGTGTGACTATTGTAAGAACAGAGATCCACCCGAATCCCTTCTGATTTCTCACATACATGATGGTGACCAGTTTGGAGGGTGGAGAAGGAAATTTCCATGACGTCATGGGAACAGGGTACTGTCTACTTCCACCCCTCCTTCTCTTGAGAAGGTGATTGGTGAGGACTCCATGGCTTAAATGTCCAGCTCTTGGGTTTGAATGTTTTCATTTTCTCCTGGGAGTAGGAGAGCTTTTTGTGGCATCAGCAGCTACTTTCAGAAGTAATTGTTAAAGCGAGAGGAGATCAGATTTCGGTGGAGCAGTTCACAAGCCAGGGGGTCTACTGGGGGAGTTGAATCTGAAGGTGACATTTTCTCTTGGCACCTGGAGGGAGGAACAGAGATGAGGTGGTGGAGGTTGGCTTTTTTGTCATTTGAAGAAAAAATTAGAGAAATTAGAGAAATAAGCATTTAGCCATTGCTATGCCCATGCAAGGAGGTGAACCAGTGTCCCTGTGTGGGGGTCGTGGCCTGGCACAGGTGACTCATAAACTAAAGTTTCTCTGTTTGAAAAGAAAGTTTCTCTGTTTTCACGATGGTTGGAGGATTCATGTCTAAGAGGTTGGACTTGAACTCTAGGTGCCCATCCAACTCTTAACCTTCTACTTGTCCATGAATTAATCGACGACATTGACTGGGTGCCCACTCCATGTAGGAGGACCCTCTGGGTGCTGCCCCTCTCAGTTGTGGTTGGGAGCTTTCCTCTGGTTGGAGCTGAAAACTTGGACTAGGAAATGAGAGCCATGTGGTATCAGTATTGGGTGGTGGGGTCAAAGGCATCTTAAGTTCAGGCTGGGCAATTATTAATTGAGCAACTAGGTATCACGGGCCTCGCCCAGTGTTAGTGCAGAGCAATGGGGAAGAAGGAGACAAATGAGGGCCTGCCGAGGGCCTGTGTGATGAGGCCGGGCAGAGTTAGAGCAAGGCCTCTGCACCTGAGTCCCCTCCATGCTCTCTCATGTCCGTTACTGTCTGGGGGCTGGTATGTCAGCCGCTGGGGAGGGAAGTTGATGGTGTTGCTGTTATTTGGTTTTGAAGGAGGCCATGACTTTTGTGTAAAACGGAGGTGAAAAGGCTGTGGTCCTTTTGTGTGGCCCTGGCACTACGTCACCCTTCAATTCTCTAAAGGCTCCTGAGGAACTCCTGCCGGCAGACGACCCCGTGGCCTCTCTCCTGGCCCCTCCCTCACCGCCCGCCCAGGCTGCCTTTGTTTTGACATCTTTTTACTCTCCTCTCCATGTTTCCTGTTTTCATGGATCTTCCCCTTCTGCTGTATTTTTCCTGTGTCTGTTAGGTCTCCCAGATGTTGTAGCCACTGGTTATTTTGGTAACTATGTGGGCATCACAAGATCTAAAAAATAAAAAAGACAATGGAAAAATTTTATATTGGAAAAAAACTTTCCATACGTGTATCCCAGGTTGCATAATGGACCATCCCAAGGTTTCCAATGCGTAGCCTGGGTGTTATAATGATAGAAACCAACTAACTAAAGTGCAGTAAACTCAATGGAAACGTTCACAATTCTTTCACATTATGCTGCTTCCTTGAAGCACATCACAGTACCCCGCACATGGTTGGCTCTCATTAAACATTGGCTGAATTAAACTTATTAGGTATCCCTGGAGTTATATTGTTAGGTGTGGCAGTTCACAGACCTTTCTAACACTTTTCTCCACTCGCTGCCATACAGGAGAAAACCATCGATACAGCGATCCAGTCAGATGGTGGTGGAGGCCGTGGTTGTATGAACGTACAGAATAAAGGCAATGCCACAGAAGACATATGCTGCTCGGATGGGGACTCTAATAGGTCTCTGGCACCAGGACGGCCAGCAGCGCCTGGAAATCTGGCCTGAGAAAGGCCTATAGGAAGAGTCTCATTAGTAATTCTGTGTGGGCCAGCTCCTGCAGGTAGGTGAACTCTTTCCTCAGACACCATTTAGTCAGCTCCTCTGCGGGTAGCTGTGTTGGTGGCATGGCTGGCCCTGGAACTCCTCTCTGTGTGAAGGGGTGTCTTCTCTCTGTCCTGACCACAGACCACATGCCATTCCAGAAGGCTGGCCTCCGATGGTGTGGCAGGACACCTTGCTCCTTACCCCCCACTCTTTCATACCCACCGTGGCATGGATCCAGCATAGCAGTTGACATGTAATAATTGACAGAAATACACCAGTCCCTCTGTAGATTTTCCCACCGCTCCATGGGCTAGTAGAGGAGGTATTTTATCTTGTTTGGTTGGAAGAAACTCAGGGCTCCAAGGGGCCAAGTGGCACAGCTGAGAGAGCAGGGGCTGAAAGTCAGGCCTTGGGAGTTCTAACTGGGTCTATTCCTGTTCTTGAGCCCCTCCCCTCCCCTCCAATCAGTGGGAAAGTCTTATTAATTCTATCTCCCAAGTTATTTCTCTAATCCATTTCTTTCTTTCCATTTCACAATCACAGGTGACCCTTACTTAGGCCGATAGTTACATAGTTAAAGAGAAACAGCTCTTCTAGCATTGGGTGTAGACCCTCAAGTCTCTACAAGGAGACTTTCCTAGTGATTGGAGCCAGCCCACTGGTCCTGCACATTCATTGTCATACTAGAGGCCCAGTGCATGAATTTGTGCATGGGTGGGGTATGGCTGGCCCTCCCTGATTGGGGCCATGGGGGCCGGCCGGCCAAGGGGAGGGGCTGCGTGAAGTTGGCCGGCTAGCCCCACCCCCATTGGCCAGTTGGCTGGCCACAGTGCGCGTCATAGCAACTGGTCGTTCTGGTCATTCCAGTTGCTTGATATATACATATACATATACATATATATATACACATACATATATATATATATACACATACATATATATATATATTTGTGACCATAATTCCTGGTATTTTTTCATTACAAGGAAATCTACATTTCCTAAAAGTGAAAAGCTGAAGTTGGTGGAAGGAATGCCATGAATTAAGGGACAAGCCTGATGCATCACTGTATTAAGGGTATAAGACTTACAGATGTGGTGATGGCCTCATGTTTAGTGAAAGCATCCATGTCTGTCATCTCATATACGTAAGAGACTTCAGTGGATCTGCAAAGTAATCAACCTCAGTGAATTATCTAGCTGTGTTGAAATATCTTGTGAGGTGCTCAGGGTGAGATTTTGGGATGTGTGTGCATGTGGCTTTTGTTTTGGTTGCTTGGTTTTCTGCAGCTTCATGAGAAGTATATCTGTAGGAATGTTCCTGAACTCTTGTCGTATGTCCCTGTGATGCTCCATGTTGCAGATCAGGGACATTTTGGCAACAGAAAGAACTGGCTTTTTAATGGTGAATAGGAGACACTTGCTGGAGAACTTCAAGAGCAGAATTGACACCTCTTGGGCTCCAAAAGGGAAGCAGACAGAACACTCCTCCAATTTCAGGATGATAAGAATAGCAGGAGCATTTACTGAGGTCAGGCCCCTGTTCGAAGTGCTTCCTATGAATCATCTCCTTTAATCTGTACAACCACTCCATGAGGTGGACTCTTATAATCTTCATTTTATAGATGAGGAAACTGAGGCACAGAGAGGTTGATCCGCTGGCCCAAGATCACACAGGTGGTGCTAAATTTTCTCACATTTGGGAACACATCTATTAAGTTTTTCTCATATATGATTCTTACATGCTCTATTAATTGAGTATTCCTGGCAGCCATTCTTACACTAGAATCACTAGTAGTAAGTGTACAAGATGTCACAAACCACACAGATACACCCTAAAAAAACCAATCTAACTGTTGGAAGGTGTCTGATGGCTGTCTCTGCAGCCAATCCTTTGGATATTGCTCTGACAGGGACCATCTTCACTTGAGATAACATGAAAAGGCTACATTTGAAAACATTTGTGAAGTTAAGGATTGGATCAAATGACTTCTGCACCCCACCTCTCCTTCAAACAACGTTAGACAGGGATTATTACCCCGTTTTGCACATGTGGGAGCTGAGGCTCAGAGAAATGTTGAGGGTGAAGAATTAGCTCAACAGTCACTTTTTACTCAGATGAACTAATGATGGCCTCTATCAAAAGCACAAATAAGGATCACATTTCATGGCCTCAAGAGGATGGGATGGCAGAGAGCTTATTGCTCCTTAGGGGGAGTTAAATACATAATGATAGGTTGTTGTATTAGTTAGGATTAGTTTTGGCTGCATGTGGCAAAAAGTCCCTACATAACAGTGGTTTAAATCAGATGTATATTTATTTCTCACTCATGTGAAGGTCCAGGTAGGTGGTCCACCAGCGTCAGGACTCAAGTTTCTTCTATTTTTAATTGCTCTGCCATCTTTCACATGTAACTTCTAACTCATGGTCCAAAGTGGCTGCTAAACTCCAACCAGGAGGTCCATATTCTAAACAGCAGGAAGGAGAAAAGGGCAGAAAGAAGACAGACTTTTCAAACACACTTACTGAGAACTTTGTGTATACACACATGCATACAACTTCCACCCCTACCTGCAGTCCCATTGGCCAGAACATGGTCATATGACCACACCAGGATGCAAGGGATACTGGGAAATGTAGGTTTTATTCTGGCAAGCATGTATACAGATGACACTGTGGGGGAAAGGAAGGAAATGATATCAGGGGACAGCTGTCATATCATAGTTGTCTTGTGCTGTATTTTATCATATTTTGCTTTTTATCTCCTCAAGAAGATTGCATTCTCTTTGAAGGGCAGGGATTCTGTTCTGTATTCATCTAGAATCAGAGATATTTCAGTCGGAGAAGGCTGTAGAGATCAACCAGTTCAGTGATTTTTTTAAACTTGTATTTATCAGTATATTTTCTTTTTCAAAAGAAATTCTTTATGGGACCCCAATATGTAAGTCATAAAAGCAACATATTATTAAAATAAATTTCTTAAGTTCTTATTTTAAAATCAATAAGTATTTAAGTTAAAGTATCAAAGGTGTCTAATGTGCTAATATTTGATGCATGATAGATTTGAGTGTGTTTTTTTCCCACTGATTTATAAATAATTTAAAATCCCATTTTATAATGAAATTAAATTCAAGATTTCAGAACCTTTTCAAACTTGAGCTTGAAAATGACCAATCTAGCCAGACTTCTCATTGTATAGCAAGTATTGTGAAGCTTACAGTGGTGAGGTGATTTGGTCACATCCCAGAACTAGGCAGTGGCAGAATTAGACTAAAATCAGCAAGTACGGGCTAAGGTGCCAACATGGTGCCAGGTGCCAAGTACTTGTTATTAAATCCCTTGTTATTGCCTAGGAGACTATTGGGCACAGAGAGGCTATGCGATACATATTTGTTGTAAGAGAATAACCTATTCTTACAGATGGGTTGTGTCCAATTAAGGAGAGTGGAGACCCTCAGGATCACAGTCATTCTTTCCTGTGAAGGAAATAACAAAACTTAACATTTGCTTGGCTCTCTACATATTTACAAAGTGCTTTTAGATACCTTTTTCTCATTTAATCCTCTTCAAAACCTTTTCAAAAATTAGGGCAAATATTTCTATTTTATAGATGAGGAAATTGAGGCTCAGGCTGTTGAGTAACTTGCCCAAGAACACAGGGCAAGGGAGTGATGGAGCCAGGAGTGACATCCATATTTTCTGACTCCAATTCAAATCTCTGTTTCTAATTATCACCCTACCTGTTTGTGGAGTTTTTCATATACTCACTGTCTTTTCCTCTGTTGCACAACTCAGGGGGTTACCATTCCCACTGCAGTCCATGGAGTCATGGTCCAGTATTTTTACATAGACTACATGATCTCCTTACAGTGCACAGGGACAAACCTTGCCCCCTGCCCCATTTAAGTCCTGCCCTCCTCATTCTCCCCGGCTTAATACAGGGTAGGGCTCAGAGTGCTCACTCAGCCACTCCATGTCTTGCAGCAGCAAGTGTGGTGGTGGGATAGGCTCTGATCTGAAGCCAAAGACCTGGGTTTGAGTCTCACCATCATTGATGAGCGATGTGGCCTTGTCTCTCAGAGCCTTACTTTTCTCCTCTAAGAAAACCATAACGGTTGAAGATGCTCTACCACCGTTATGGTTACGGTAATACTTTATGTATCCAGACAGCATTGTTTACATGCTACATGCACCCCACCCTGTCAGCCCATGGAGGGTATAGGTGATAGGACTGGTGAGTGGAGAAGGAGGCAGGTGATAGGAGTGGTGAGTGGAGAAGGATGAAGGTGATAGGAGCAGTGAGCGGGGAAGGACGCAGGTTGGTGCGGTGGGTTGATTTTGTAATGCATTCGAGGAATGATTATGAATATCATGCCATTTCTCCCAGAATCTCATGATCACTACCGTTATTGATTTTGACGCTGTTCTTGGTGAAGACTGGACCCAGATGATTGGCTCCTGGCATGTAGTGTACATTCCTTTTATCATTGGTTCAGTCTGCTACATGCCAGGTATATTCAAGTGACTGGGGATGATATAGCTCCACACAAAATGGTTCAAGTCCTTGCCCTCATGCAGCTTACAGTCCTGTGGGGGAAAGGACAGATAGACCGGAGGCAAAGACACACAGAAGTATGTAATATGGTATAAGGTAGTGAGTGACAGTTTCTGAAGACAGTAAAGCAGAGTAAGGGATTAGTGAGGGGGGACCTTTTGTGTATGAGTGATATGTGTGTAAGTGTGTGTGCACATGTGTGTGCATGTGTTGCAAGCGTGTGTGGGACAGTTGGGAAGATTTCCCTGAGAAGGTGACCTAAATTAAGAGGAGTGAACTGTGTGGTTAACTGGGGGAAGGGCTGAGTTCTTAGGTTCTTGGGAAATGTTTGCCTAATGTTAAATAAATAATTATTATGGATCAGTTCAAACCCACTTTGCCTTCCCATAGACCCATATCAAGCTCAAAAACTGCCAAGGGCCTTTCCAGCATGAACCTCACTCTCTTCTTTATCTGATTGTCTCACTGCTTCCTATATCAGGTCCATTCTCACCACCACTTTTGGCCCAGCCTGTGACTGTCTCCTCCCCTTGACTGCTCCAGTCCTGCCTGCTCCACTGGTCTCTCCTTTCTGAACGTTTCTATTGACCCTCTCAGTTTGCACGTACTTTGTTTCTGTTTCATTTATGTTCGTTGGCTTTGCCTCTTCAACTGCTGTTCAGTCGCTTGGGAGTGATCTGTCTAAAACCTCTGGGTCCCCTGTGGGTTCTCCCACAATGCAAAGTCCATAGCAGATGCTCACTAAACCTTTGGTTATTGATTAATTGAAGATTTAATTTTCTTCTAGGAAATAGATTGGAGGTCAGCCTGGAATGATACATTGCAAATGGCACAAACTTTTCCCAGTGGGGTGTGGTGTCTGTTTCCCCAGCCCTTGAATCTGGGCTGGATTGGTGAGGTGCTTTGACCCATAGAATGTGGCGGAAGGGACACAGTGTAAGTTGTGGGTCTAGAAACCTTGTAGAGTTTGATCTTGGGCTGGAAATATGTCCAACACTGAACATGCCAAGGGCAGCCTAGTAGAGGACAAGAGGCCATGTGGAGAGAGGTCTTGGTCATCCCAGTGGTGGTCACGGGCCTGGGAGTGAGCCTAACCAAGGACAGCTGAGTCTGGGTCAGTCCGGAAAGGTCACCCAGCTGAGCCTGGCCCAAATTGTCCATCCACACAATTATGAATTAAATAAGATGGGGTTGTCTTAAGCCACTGAGTGTGGGTGGTTTGCTCTGCAACACTGAATAGCCAGTGCATTCTGTGAGACCACTCAGGTAGCAAGACAGAGTGGTTCTAGAGTGTATCCCTTGTGTTCATACAATGCGTTCATTCTATATTTCAGATCGCTCTCATGTCCGTCCATCTGATCCTTGCAGCACTTTTTGAGGAGACTGGTAGTTGTCATTGTACCTATTTTGTAGATCAGGAAATCAAGACTTAGAGAGGTTGCCTCCGACAAGGCCAGCAGGAAGAGGAGATAGGACCAGTGCTCAGGCCACTGTCATGCACAAGTGCCAGGACACCTGGTGGCCTTCCCTGCTGGGGGCAGGTTAACGCTGAGGGCAGTAGTCTGAGTCAGACAAGGAAGTTGAGACCCGAGGGCCTCACTCTGAGGCTGCCTGTTCTAATGAGCCCTGCCAATCCCGGCTCCTCTAACCTCCAGGTAGGAAGGTTGTATAACGAGAAACTCATAATGAGGCTTAGCAAGTCCTTGTTTTTTTCCAGAGTAGCTCTGAGCCTCTGCTTTGCTGCTGGATTCTGCTTGTGAAGGTTTCTAATTCGGGGTCTTACTTTTTGTAAAGCGTGAATTACAAGAAGTCAGAAGAATGATGCAAAGAGCATTTAATAATGCACATTCACAAAAGAAGTGGTGTAACTACATTAATTAGGCAAGTCTTGCGTAAAGATGCAATGTAATTATATATTTGAGACAGTTAATTAGGGAGCTACTTGGAAATTTCAGTGAATATTAAGGTAATTATACATAAATACTATAACCATTAAGGCTGCACCCATAATGAAAGCAATAACTAATTACATAAATAACAGCATACTTATGTTTTTACATTACCAACACCTAACAATGCTTCCTCTCCCCCGCCTCCTTTCACCATGCAAATGACAAATCTTCCATTTTTATCTCAGATATTCTTGCAAATGGTTGGGAACAGTGACCTTTCCTCTTCTTTCCTCTATTTTGACAAATCTGGGCCCATTGTGGGAGCTCCCAGTGAATGGACGAAAGGTGGGATGAGAGCGCTGGTCAGCCCTGGCCAGCTCTGTCTGAGTGGTGGTGGACGGGGGAGGGGGGGGTTGTAAACCAGAGCCAAACCGGGCAGTGACTGGAGAACCCACAGACAGTCAAGCTGTGGGCTTGGGAGACCTGGATTCCACCTTGTCCCTACCCTTCATCGGTTGAACCGCCTCAGAGAAATCACTTAGCATCTCTGAGCCTCAGTTTCCTCATCATAGCAAATGGGATGATAGTAACCCCTGCCTCCCAGGGCTGTGCTGGAGAGCAAGTATGACACTGGGAAGCGCCATCCTATGAAGTTGGCCCAGGTCTGCCTTTGAAGCTCCTGATAGCTGACCTGTGTGCCTTTGGCTCCTTTCAGCATGCCCCCCCTGTATCTTCAGGGCTCTTGGGTAGTCCTCAAGCTGCCTATACCCCACCCCCACCCCCAATTAAGTACTGCTTTTATGAAAGATCTGGAGCTCATTCACACTTAAGGGTGATAGACTGATGACTTAAAGTGTGGGGAGGGCCTGGGGATAGGGGAGTATAGTTATATTTTAAAAGAAAGCAACACCGTCAGCTTTGTAGAAGCCCAGTTACCAGGTAGTTCATGAGATGTTTGAGCAGGAGCACGTCTGGGCCCTCCAGCCTCTGACCAGATAGGCATTTGCTGTTCCACTTGAGAGGGGCCACCCAGAGTAGTGGGTCAGAGTGGATTCAGGTGTCTGAGATATCTGTAATTAACATCTTGCTTCCACCAGCTTAGCCCCTCTAATAATAATAAAAAATTTAAAATCCACATATAAGTGGACCTGCACAGATCAATTCGTGTTGTTCAAGGGTCAACTGTATTTTTGATTCATGTTTGGAAATCTGAGTATGGGAGGGTCGACTAGTAGTTATACTTGGATTTTTTACTGCATGGGTGTCAGTGTGTCTAACCCCTGTTCAAGGGTCAACTTTCCTGTTTATTTTTCAAGAATAAATTATTTTATTGAAGTGTAATCTATAGTCACACATCGAAGGGTACGGATTGATGAATATTATTACCCAGATCAAGAAGCAAAACACTACTAGCATCCTAAAAATGTTTCAATTACTTTCTCAGTTTGATGAAATTAGAGATCTTCTCCTTTCTTGGACATAAAAAGAATAGTTATTTCAAAGTTCTTATCTGAAACTCCAATATTTGGTTTTCCTGTGGGTCAGTTTTGTTTCTTTTTTTTTTTATAGACTATTTTCCACTTTTAGGTTCACACCAAAATTGAGTGGAAAGTACAGAGAGTTTCCATATACCCTCTTCCCCCCAATACCCACAGACTTGCCTACTATCAACATCTGGAACCACAGTAGTACCTTTCACAGTAGTACATTCAGTGAACCAACGACACATCATCATCATCACCAATGTCCATAGCTTACAGTAGGGTTCATTCTTGGTGCTGCTTGTTCTGAGTTTTGACAAATATGTAATGACATTATAGTATTCACCATTATAGTATCATGTAGAAGGGTTTCACTGCCCACCTATTCATCCCTCCCACCCCACAAGCCCCTGGCAACCACTGATCTTACCATCTCCATAGTTTGGCTATTTCCAGTTATCCTTAGCAGGAGGGCTGATCTGTTATAAGCTACTGTGACATGGCTGGAAGCAGAATTCCTGTTTATTGTTTTTAATGTTTTATAATTAACCTGTAGATAAGGCACAGGAGACTTCATATTGGATATTTATTATTTTAAAGGTAACTAATAAAAGAATGAAAAAATGTAACCAATAATGTAATACTCTTTGTAATACTTTAAGCAATAAAACAAAATTAAACAAAAAAAAAACAAAAAAAGAAAGAAAGAAGGCACAGGAGACTTCATATTGGATATTTATTATTTTAAAGGTAACTAATAAAAGAATGAAAAAATGTAACCAATAATGTAATACTCTTTGTAATACTTTAAGCAATAAAACAAAATTAAACAAAAAAAAAAACAAAAAAAGAAAGAAAGAAAGAAAGAAAAACCTCTGGGAATACAAGTGAGGTAGGAGGTAGTATAAGGTAGTTAAATTTTCTCATTTTTAATAGATAAGAGTAGTTGATACTATAAAATCCATGTCATGGCACAGAATTATAAGAATTATGATGAAAATTATTAGAGAACAAAATAGAAAGAATTGGTTATCTTTGAGGAATGAGACAGAAAGTTGTGAAGGCATAAAAATTAGCTTTTTTAAAAATTGAAGTTGACTTGCTTAAAATTGTTCTCTCCTTAAATCATATGAAGTAGAATCTATGTATACTGACAGTATAATTCCTATACACAGTGTAAGTGGAAAAAGACAGTGGGCAATAGATAATGTATAGTATGATATTCTAGATGAAAACTCTATGTACATACGGATGCATATAGAGGAGTGGGCAAACATAGGTTTACAGTTGTAATACAAATAAATAATACAACAATTAATGAATAACAATACAAGAATACACTTTGTGTTTTTATTCACAACTGTAAATGTACTTTTGCCCCATCCTGAATATGTGCTCTTGTGCTACTTTCATTCCCATTAGAAGAGGATGTCCAGGTTAGCCTGCTGGTCATGAGAGCAGGATGAGAGACACATGGGGCAGAGCCGACCTACAAACTACCTACAGGAATTTGGTCTGGATCTGAATTACCCAGTCCTTCATTACCAGTAGTGGAAGTCAAGGATGACAAATACAGTCGTTATAAATTTCTCATAACTAACTATAAATACAGAGATAATATCTTGTGCTAATGACAATAGGTGTTGACCCAGATTTCATAGCCAAAAATCCCCTAAGATTTAAGATGGTGCATACACCTTTTCATACATGCAAAAACCAAGATAACTAACTCTCCAAGACCTGTCCAGAATAACTTCATAAAGGCTGTACTTCAAAAGAAGAAAAGTGATCCCAGAGGGAAGGAGGTAGATGCCAAGAAGGTGGTTAAAAATGAAATAAAAATCATTTGGTAATAAGGTTAATTATTGTAAAAAACTTTTTCCTGTTTACCAGAAGTTCTAAACAAGAAAAATTAAGGTTATTGGTTCTCAGGAGATAGTTAAATAGTTCTTGCTTTATTTTGGAGGAGATTAGAGACATGGAACAACTTTAGTATTAGGAAAATATATAGTTGTGTATGTATATTAAAATGTATGGGTAACTAAGATAATAGAAACAAAGGTCTAACTTTCAAAAACCAGATGGAAAATAGAGGAATAAAGACAACTCTGTCAATCTATGGTGGTAGGAAATGGGAAAGAAACATGAATTAATCGTAGCTGCAAAGTCCCTTAATATGCCCACAGGTGTGGGGATAGAATATGCATGTTCTCGGGAGCTGTTATTCAACCTGCCCCAGGATCGTAAATGCAAAGGCCTGGGCTGAGAATGTGATTGGCCTGTTGTAGGAGGCCGGTCAGTGTCGCTGGAGGAGGGGGAGAGTGAGGAGGGCAGGTGGGAGTGTCTCAGGAGGGCCTGGTCGGCCACGCTAAGGACCTGAGTCATCTCTCTCTAGGGTCTGAGGGTGGACTTTAACATTCTCAGTCACCAAACCTGAGAATCAACTTCGGAGCTTGTTAAAATATACATTTCCTAAGTGAAATAAGTCAGTTACAAAAGGACAAAAAACGTATGATGTCACTTGTGTGGACTAGATAACAAAAAAGAAACAAATGAACAAATGAAGCAAAACAAAACAAACTCGTAGATACAGACAACAGATTGGTGGCTACCAAAGGGTTCAATGTATGGTGATAGGTAGAAACTAGACTTTTGGTGGTGAGCACCCTATAGTGTATACAGAGCGAATTATAATGTTGCATATCTGAAACTTATATAATGTTATTAACCAATGTTACCTCAATATAAATAAAATAGCCGTAACTGGTTGCTCAGTAGTTAGAGCACCGACCCTTGGACTGAAGGATCTTTGGTTTGGTTCTGGTCAAGGGCACGTACCTCAGTTGCAGGCTCAATCCCCAGACCCAGTAGATTGGGGTGCATGCTGGAGGTAACCAATCTATGGGTTTCTCTCACATTGATGTTTCTCTCAGTCTCTCCCCCTCTCTTCCACTCTCTCTGAAAATCCACGAGGGAAAAAAAAATCCTCAGGTGAGGATTAACAAAAACAAACAAATAAATAAGAATAAAATAAAAAACATTTCTGGGCCAAGAAATTCTGATTCCAGAGTTCTGAGGAAAAGCCCCAGAGACTGACACTTCTAAAGCATCCCAGAGGATTTCAACGATGGTTCCAGGGACCAACCTAATTGCTCCCGTTGAAAATGCCACAGAGGGTTATGTAATAAACTCCCTCCAACTCTTCCTCCTCTTCTTCATCTCCAACGTTGCTTTTGTTTCCACTGCCAGTGACGGGTTTTGGAAAGGATGGTGACCTAATTCTGGGCTAGGAGACATGGGGAGAAGTCTTTCAAAGGTGCTTCTACAGAACTTGTCCTTTTCTTTTAAGATAAAAGAAACACTGCCTAGATATAGCAGCCGCCATTCTGTCACCTTGAGGACGAGTCCAACCCCAAGGGTGGTAGGAAGGAGAAGAAAAGAACCCACACTTGGCTCTATTGAGCTGCTGAATCCTCCCATTCCAAGTGATTTTGCTCCCTGGATGTTCTGCGCGAGAAATAATACATCCGCATGTTGCATAAGGCAATTGGAGTTGGGAATTCTGCAACTTGCAGTGGAAGTATTCCTTGCTGATGTAGCAAGATCAGGCTTTTCTCAGCTGTTGCATATTTCTCCTTTTGGGAAGAATAGAAAAGCTATAGCTTTCTGCCTCTCTTCCTCCTGTATAGAACAGTAAACCCTATTGGGTAGGCTTACGGAGGATGTAATGAGATAATATCTTTACGGTGCTTAGCGCAGGGTCTGGCCCAGAATAAGTGCTTGAATTGATTGAATTTGTTGAAGGCTTTAAGGCTGTTGCATAGAAGTAAAACCACCACACACTAGTTTTCATTCTGAGATTCCTTCTCAAATCAGGACTGAGATTACTTTGGCTTTCTTTGGCAAATGTCCCGTTGTAGTCATGACTCTTGTTTTAAATTTAAATATATGTTTATTGATTTCAGAGAGGAAGGGAGAGGGACAAAGAGATAGAAACATCAAAGATGAGAGAGAATCATTGATGGGTGCCTCCTGTACCTCTCCCCCCGCCCCCCCAACCCCCGGAGATGGAGCCCGCAACCTGAGCATGTGCCCAGACTGGGAATCGAACCGTGACTTCCTGGTTCATAGATCAGTGCTCAACCACTGAGCCACACCAGCCGGACACTCATAACTTTTTTTGCAACAAATTTTCTCTTAGCTTAGAAAAGGTTTATTAACCAGGTGTGGTCTTGTGGATGTTTTTACATACGAACTCTCTGCCCATACCCTGTGCCATTCATTGCCACCAGACTGACCTATTGGAGAGTAGCACACTGCCACGGGTGTGAGCTGGGGTGGCCGAGTGAGGTAGGATGGATTTCGGCCATATGATTCTTGGGTGCATTGTCAAGATGCTTATGGAACAAGCCTGTTTTCCCACCCTAGGTTTCCCCAAGGTTCTGAACACTTTGCTGGCTCTCAGTAGTCACAGCAGGCCAATTCAGCCTGAAGCCAGATGCTGAGTTTATCAGACCTTTTGAAGGATCATAGATTGACTAGATCCTAAGGACTTTTTTTTGGGGGGGGGGGGGGGGTGTCTCTTAGATGATTCACAGTCATCTCCTGTTTGCACCCAAATTTGTAAAACCTGAAAACCTTCTCAAACACAAAAACAGAGATCTCATGGGAACAAAACAGTATTGTATTTCAGTATTTTTAAAAATCAAATGGGAAAACAGGCCTCCTGTCTTTTAGAGTAAACTTGCTGAGGGTTAGCTGTGCCCCTGGACCTGACAATGATGACTTGACAGGCCACCAGCATGTGATGAAACACGATGTTGTTAGCAGTTCTGTCCCCAGAGACAGAATTTCATCATGGGAAAGATAAACGTTTATGTTGATGGTTAGACTGTTTTCTTATCGAAGGTTATGACTCTGTCCCCACCCTCACCCAAATCCTCACCCAACTCCTGGCTGACCTCTGGGTGGTTTGAGTACTCTCGTTAGTCCCCGGGGACTTGGGAACAGGGTAACTTGGGAGGTGTGGATTTAGACCCCCAGAAGTTATGGGATGGCATGCTACTTCATCCTGCCTGGCTACAACCCGGATCCTGAGTCTGCTCTCTTGCAGTGGCTTGGGGATGGCGTGGTGACTCAGGGTTTTTCTCCTTCGTGTTCCCTCTCTTTTTCCATCATTAAAGTCCTACATCTCTAGGGTCACATGTGGATGGAAAGTTAATCAGAGGCCAGTTTTACAGCTTTGCAATCAGAACTGACCTTGTTCTTTCTTTTTATCATGTCCATGTGCACTGTGATATTTTCATCTGGGTGCAAATAGAGCTTTCTCAGTTATCAGCAAAAAGCATGTAAGGGTCCTGGTAAGTAGGATGGGCATGTCTGGGGCAGATGTGGGGGGAAAGAGAAAGAGAGAGAGAGAGAGAGAGCGAGCTGCTTCTGAGAGTGTAAGAAATCAGATTTGCCCAGAGCAGACACCTGGAAAACCCTGTGCTGTGTTAGCTACTGCTCCTTACGAATGACACAATGGAGCTGGAGGAGAGCCAGGAAAGGAGAGCTGAATTAATTGAAGAGTTGGAACGGTTTTCAAAAACACTTCTATTTTCAAATTATAAAAGTAATATGTATTCGTTATAGAAACTTTGGAAAATATTTAAGGCAAAAAGAAAGCAAAATTATATAGTATTCTACCACCTAGAGGTAACAGGGTTTAACATTTTCTTGTATTTCCTTTCTGTCTTTTTTTATGTACACAAACATACATCTAACAAAATTGGTATATACACAGGGTGGGGCAAAAGTAGGTATACAGTTGTTCATATGGATAATAATACAATAATAAATGATAATATAAGAATAAACTCTGCTTTGTGTGCTTCCAACTGTAAACCTACTTTTACCCCACCCTGTACATGTATTGTATCTCTATCTCTATCTCTATCTCTATCTCTATCTCTACCTCTATCTCTATTTCTATATCTATCTATAGTTTTAGAAACATTTTCATGGCTATATAATACAGCAATTAATGGGTCTACAAAATTGAATTTGACTACTCCTATAATAGATTTAATTTATTTTTAGATTATATGTAATAAATTAATTACATATTTCCTTTCTTAGTGAAATGTTTTCCACCCAATCCTTCATGGGTATTTCTGATTATTTTCTTAGGATAAATTCTTAGAAGTAGAATTATGGGGCAAAAAGTTTCAAACATTTTTAAGGTTCTCGCCAGATTGTAGTACAGACATATGAAATGAAGTTAGAAGTTGAGGACTTGTCAGCATGAAAAGTTAAGTGCCAAATGGAGACATGAATGAAGTCCATAAAGGCACAGAGGGTTTCAGTTGGTCAAGTAGGGATTTGCTAACCCAATCCTGAAATATTGCAAACATACAGCAATTCTGGGAATTCAGTGAGCATAGCTTTGGAGCCAATACAAAGAAGGTATGATTTGCTCAGCAGCTGTGTAATTCTTTGCCTTGGACAGTGGCTGAAAGTACAGACTTCTTAAGATTTTAGATGGTGGTTTTGGGAGTGGAAGAGTGTTTTGGTGGGTTTGTCATTTTGAGGTAGTGTCGTCAGCTGTCATTAATGCATTGCGTGCTGGGCGAATGGCACGGGGTCTCTGTACGCTTGACACCTGGGAACGCTGCAGAGGGCTCCTAGACCCCCGCATGGCTTCTGGAACTCTCAGACTGGGAGCAGGCGCGAGGATTTTCCTCTGGGAAAGATTCTTTTCTTTACTCTTGGGAGTGGGTCACTTGTGAGCAGATGAGATTCAAGTTATCTACCCGATCTTTTCAGGGAGAAGTGATCAAAATGTAGATATTGGCATGTTAAGTATTCTGTTTATTAATATTAATCTATCCCAGGCTGGGGCTGATGCTAGGATACTTCAGTTTTCCTTCTTCTTTTTAATGTGAGGAGATTGGTGGTTTTCCCTTGTGGTCTGGGAGATAGAGATTTTGGGTAAAAGGCTATGGAGGAAAAAAGTAAGTCTAGAATCAGCTCCAGCCTGGCTGGTGTTGCTCAATGGTTGGGCATTGACCTATGAACCAGGAGGTCACAGTTTGATTCCCAGTCAGGGCACATGCCCGGGAATCCCTCTCCCTTCCTCTCTCTTTCAAATCAATTTTTTAAAAATCAGCTCCAAATTTGTTGAAATTACTTTAGCATTTGGGCATCAATTTCTTCCATTCCTGTTCCCCTCCCTCCTTCCCTCCCTCCCTTCCTCCCGTCTCCTTTCATATCTTCCTATCTTTTTACTGCAGGTGCAAGGAGAATTTTCAGTGTAATGAACACTATCTGGAAGTATGAGAGAAACAGAATGTGCATGGAAGAGGTGCAAATGAACTTAGGTTTTCTTCAATATTCTTTACTATTATTCAGAAACATGAAAACTATTTTTTTTCAATTAAAAGACCCTTTTATTCACATAAATGCAAAATAAAACATGGAAGACCCTCCCCTTCCCCCCCCCCCCCCCCCCCCGTTCTTAAATTGGGAAACTTAAGGGGAAAAATGCCACCCAATTTTGACCGGAGTTGGGGAAAAAGTTACTACTGGAGGTGATGTTGAAATATTTTTATTAAAATTTTTTCAATTACAGTTTACTTTCAGTATTATTTTGTATTGGTTTCAGGTGTACAGCATAGTGGTTAGATAGTCATATGCTTTACAATGTGTTCCCCTCAATATTTCCAGTCCCCCCCGACCCCACACAGAGTTATTACAATATTATCGACCATATTCCCTGTGCTGTACTTCACATCCCCAGGACTATTTTGTAACTGCCAGTTAGTACTACTCAATCCCTCTCCCTTTTCACCCAGCCCCTGTGTCTATGAGTCTGTTTCAGTGTCGTTTGTTCATTTATTTTGTCAAGAAAACTATTTTTAAAAACAAAATAAAATAAAAGCTGCACGGGAAACAATAAGCACACATTATCAGTTGCAATATGCAAGTGACGAAGAATTAAATGGGTTCACTTTGAGATCCTGTAATCTCCAAATTGCCTGCATTGCGAGAGGGGAGTGCTGTTGGTAATTCCCAGGCTCCGGGGACAGAGGGGTCAAAAATGTTACAGAAAACAGGTGGAGGGAAGGTCTTTTTTTTTTTTCCCCTAAAGAAATTAAGGTGAAATAATCATAGAAACCAAAGGAAACTATGGTCCTGAAAACATAAGCTCTTTGAAGCGACTCAGCTGGGAGGCAGCTTCTGAAATTCCTGGCTGAGAAAGGGCCAGCAAACAGATCGAGAGGTGATGTGGACCGGAGTGTGGTCCCGTCAGGTTTGACCCTCAGGTCTCCCGATGACTAATATTAAGTCTCTCTGGCGTGAAGCCGGACAATCCTTAATGCTTACCCTCACCTGCATGCTTTGGTGCAGCTGTCAGCAACAGAAAGCCCACCTGGGTGATTAGAGAGACTTGGACACCAACCCCAGCAACAAGCTAACCCTCCTGGTCCCGGCGCTCAAATGGGCATAGATCCGTGCAGTTCTGGGCCTCTGGGAGCTTCCGTCTACGGCCAACACCATGGCACTGACAAGGTGAGCAAGGTGATCGATACTATCTATTACTATCATGCTATCTATTTAAAAATCAGTCAATCAGTTTATATTTAGGTTTCGGACCCCAGGGTGACTGCACTGGGGGGAAAGAGAGGAGTGTGAATGAGGGTGAAATGCGTGCAGAGGGTCCAAAGGTCTTGCCCTGTCCCAATCGGCTGGACTGCAGCAGCAAGCTAACTTACCGGTTGGAGCATCTGCCCCCTGGTGGTCAGTGAGCGTCATAGCGACTGGTCAAATGGTCGGGCACTTATTATATTAGGCTTTTATTATATAGGATAGGTCTCTGAAGATACTCTTATTTTCGTATGTTATTAACATAAACGGACTCACTTAGCATCATAGATCCTCAGAGTTGAAAGAAGCTTTCAAAGGTCACTTGTCCATTTCAGTGACCCAGGTAAAAGCTTCCTTCAAAGGACACCATGGCCATGCCTGCCTCCTTCTGCTCCATCACTGCACCAACAGCTTCACTGTAAAAGGGAACGAGTGTGTCTCCCGTGCGTGGAGGGACCCTGGGCGACCTGCAGGAGTAAAGGGGCCTGGCCTCGAGGGTGTCACTCAACATTGCCCCTCCCTCTCAGGGTATCTGTGAAATCCGCTTGCCCCAGCTGCCCTTGGGTGTTGGCCCTTTTCTTGCCCAGCCTGGCTTCCCCCACGCAGCTCAGCTCAGAGATGTCAACTGCCAGTCCTGGGTTCACGTCTGCATAGCTTGGAGGGAGAGAGCAACCCTCACCTCCAGTTTAGGAAATCCTTGGGAGGACTCTGATTGGCTGCTGGGTGCAGGGGATGTGTTCCTCGGACTGGGCCTCCTGAGGCTGTGCACCCACCCTTATTCCTGGGCGATAGCAGAGAAGGATGAGGTGAAAGGTTGGGTGTGAGAGGAAGTCCCCACCTCACACAGAAAACAGTGTGATAACCCAGAGAAGAAGGGCGAGAAAGAATGCTGATCAGCAAAACCAGCGCGACCACAGTGTACTATGGCTTTGCAGTTAGGAGTCTTCAAGTTCTCTTCCCTGTGGTGACTGAGATGATGTGTTATTCTCGCCATATCCCCCCACAGGGGGACCAGGTAATGACATAATTGATACAGTCTACATGTATAATAAAGGCCCTTTATTGGCTTACACTTAATAAAAGGATCAATATGTATATTTCAAGTCTCAAGTAAGTATAAGGCACTGTGCTAGTATGGACCCCAAGATAGGTAGAATGGTTCATATTCTTTGGGAATTACTAGGGAGATTAAACATGTAGTACAACAATGCCACGGACTATGGTGCTTTGTGGTAAACATGAGAAGAAAGGTATTAAGTCGGCTGGAAGTTCAGTGGGAGAAGTGATTACATAATTTATTAGAGGCTCATTGTGGAATTTCCTTGGTTAATAGAAAGAGACCTGGCCTCGGTGGCTTAAACATCTTTGGAGGCTCATCTCATGTAGGCAGCATGACAGCTCCAACAAAGTCATTGGGAGTCAGGCTTCTTGCTTTTTCCTCCTATATCCTTCGCACTGGTTTCCATCCTCAATATCACCTGATGGCTGCTAGAGTTCCAGCAATCTCAACTGCATTCCAGGAATGGAAGGGAGGGAGAGGGCGAGGGGGTAAAAGGGACTCTTCTAGCGCAGTCAGCTCCTTGTAAGCAGTTTTTGCATTTGTCTTATATAACACTTTGCTTTCCTTTTCTTGATGAGAACTTGGTTATGTGCCTATACCTAACTATAGGGGAGGATATAAAATGCAGTCTGTTAGCCATCTATAATAATAAAAAAAAGCATAGTATGCAAATCGACCAAATGGCTGAACAGCAGAACGACCGTCCGGATGACGGCGCTATGACACTCACTGGCGCCAGGCCCGCCATCGCCCCACGATTGCCCCGTAGAGGGAGGCCCAGGCTACTGGCCAGCGGGGTGATTGA
>NW_005357346.1:1290811-1297691 GCF_000412655.1 Myotis brandtii | reverse complement strand
GGGGGGGGGGGGGGCGGGGCTTGTGGAACTGGGGAACCCGGGGTGTGTGGCGGCGGACGCGGGCAGTGCCAGGTCAGGGTGAGTGCGGGTGGGGCCAGGGCTGCGAAGCTGCGGCTGTAAAGAAGCCGGGGCTGCAAAGCCAGCAGCTGGGGGAAGGAAGGCCTACCCTTGCATGGAATTTCATACATCTGGCCTCTAGTATTGAGTAAAATCTTTTTTTTTTTTTAACAAAGAAGAAGGGAAGAATGATGATCTGGGGTCAATTGGCAATGTCTGCCAATCCCACACATCTCCTAGAGTATTGGGCTTTTACTGCCATTACCCATGTAAGAAAATTTATTAAGCATGTTCTGTTTGTGCATGCTGACATAGATGCAGTGGAGGTGGAGAGAAAAATGGTTTCCTCTAGTTACTAGAGTCTAGTAGCATATGGTTGGGTCAAGAGGAGGGAAGAAATACTGCAGCACAGTTTCTATAAGCCAAGTTCTTTGCTGGATCCATAAAACAACAAGGGAGTCTGAGAACATAGATACATGTTCATATTGCCTCTCCTACACAGCCATAGGAGAGGCTGAGGCTCAGTATTTTGCTTTCTGGCCTCTATGGTAGAGGAAATCAAACCATAGGTGGGTCAGAATGTGGGTGTTTTGTGAGGCTCAGCAAACTTTTCTGTGAAGGGTAAAAGTAAATATTTTAGGCTTCAGGGGCCATATGGTCTCTGTCTACCATTTTTGCATGAAAGGAACCACAGACAATACATAAATGCACAACTGTGGCCATGCCTCAATAAAACTTTATTTATTAAAATAGGCAGTGGGCTGGATTTGGCCCATGGGCCATGATTACCAACCCTGGTTCAGTGATTCAAACTACAATATCTTCTGTTGGGCCCAAATATTTCAGCCAAAATGTGAATATCACAACTTGGGGTGCAGATATCCCTGAAAGATGAGAGTGGAGAATGGATCGCATAAGACGATCTGGTGATCCAGGGTTGACTTCGAGTCTGATGGCCTCGTAGAGTGGCCCATCCCTCCTGAGTTGCTCACTGTGTGTCCCTCCCCAAACCACAGGGCTGGTCACAGAGATGACCGAGAGCAACCCCACCTGGGGTTGGTAAATGCTGTGACTAAAAGTCTGAGTTTTGAATGGGCATTTAGGATTTATTGAGTGCCTTAACTATGTTTTCATATTCTCGAGCTCTTCGGTACCCAGAGAATAAACTAACAGCAGATGTTTGGGATGGGGGTGAGAGAAAGCGCCTCTAATTTTCCTAGCCTCACAAACTTTCACTTTTGTACTTGGCTTCACCTTTGCTAGAGTAGAACCAGCATTGAGACAGTATGTGTTATATAATCTCACATCAAACCTCAGTGTTTATCATTAAAAATATGGCAACATCATTGCGGTTATACACAGTTACCAAGGAAACCAGTTTATCATAATTAGCTATTTATTCCGTCGTCTTTCTCTCTCGCTCCCTTCCACCTGAGCTTTCTTCGGGCTGAAAGGTGTGATAAGCTGTTATCAGCCTGGGCTCAGTGGCTAATGAGAGTCCTAATGTTGACTCATAGAATTACACTGTTCTTTCCCATAACTGTGCTGTAGTGCATTGTCTGTACTTATTACAAACAGACACGGCAATGGAACAATTGGTTTATTCTATGTGTTTTAAATAGTCACAATAGCTGTCCTCAGGGCAGTGGCATATCAAAACCCAACGGATGGAAGATAAAAACTTTGGGTCTATAAAAGACTTGTGGCTCTTTTCTTGCATTAGGAAATGGTTTTAAAAGGAATTGCTTCCTGGATGGGGCTTCCCAGTCCTGCAGGACCTTTCTTACATTTGTTGTTCATTACAATAGAGGCCATTAGCTGGTATTTCTACTCCACACGGATGTCCTAGAGCAGGGGTTGGCAAACGTTTTCTGTACAGGACCATGCAGTAAACATTTCAGGTTTTGCAGGTCTCGTGTCTTTTAGCAGGAAAACAGCCATGGATAATAGGTAATGAATAGGTGAGGCTGTGTTCCAATAAAACTTTATTTACATAAACAGGCAAGGGGCCATATTTGGCTCACTGATTGTAGTTTGCTGACACTGGTCTAGAGCCTCAGTCCCCAGTGCAGGGAATGAACTTCCAGTTGGGTCTCTTAGAGTGAGAACAACACCTGGGTGAGCCACCAGGAGCCAATGGGCTCCTACTCAGCCGTCCTCTGGCACGTCTCTTCCTGCTTGTCAATCTCTCATCGAGAGGGGAGGTTTCTCATAGCGACCTCCTCCCCACAGAGGGGTGGACTAGGGATCAGTAATCTGGGGTGCGTCTTGACTTAGATACTTAATTGGATGACAACTTCACATCTGTAATCCATTCTACCTGCCCTAAAGCCCTGTAAGAGTCAACAGAAACAATGAGTGGTCAACTCCAAACTGTACAGCCTTATAAAGTGTGACTGTTAAGACTTTGCTTTAAAGCAGAGGTCACAGATATGATGGGAATGACCCTTCAGGTTTTACTCCAACTGTCATTTTCGAGCCTCGAGCCCAACCTGCACTGCACTTCCGGGAGACTGTCCAGCCTGAGTTTTAATCCCCGTAACAGCTGAGTTCAAGACCTTCCAAGATAGCCTGCTCCATCTAGAGATACTTCTGGTTGTCAGAAATGTCTTCTTGATATTGAGCACAAATCTGTCTTTCTAGATCTTCCACCCCTCGATTCTGGTTCTATGCCTTAGCATTTTCCAGAATAAGATTCACCTCTTTTACTTGACAGCTTTTTGAACATTTGAAGATAGAGGTCATGGTCTCCAAATTAAACATCATGTCAGATGAAACTATATGACATGGTTTTGAAGCTTTTCACCCTTCAGGTTGCTCTCCTTTGCACAAGTTCCATTCCTCAGTGATCCTCCTGATTGGTATACCCACAATTTGACATGACATTCTGTGCATGTTCTGACTATTACAGAGTAGAGTACCATTATCATCTCCTTTGTTCTAGATTTAATGCTTCTGTTAATATGGCCTAAAGTCACATGCGACCACATAACAATGTGGGATTTTGAGTTGAAGTTGAGTAAAACCGTTGTCTTTTTCCACATATTTATTAACTCATGGCTACCCCGTCCTGACCAGCACAGAGTAAGGTTTGCCTAGATTTCCAATAACATTGTTTTGGGCTGGATTTGGCTCTTTTTAACACAAGGTCAGAGTCCTTTGAATTGTGACTCTATATATTTTTCAATTTGGGTAGTGTGTTTTAATGAATATGTTGAATGGGATGACAACCCTGTCTTCACACAGCCTACCATGGTTCTGCTGCAGATACAGCCTCTAAATCAGTGTTCTTCAGTTTTCACAGGTCTGTGAGCCCATACGGGGCTTATTCTAGAATGCAAATAGAAGCACTGCATGGAGGGAGTCTAAGCTGATCTAAACACCGTGCTTAGTAACAGAGTTGATTTGCAGTTTGCAGATAGGCGGTCGTCTTTAGACCACACTTGGACTAATGTGGCTCTAAATGACACTCTTGGATCTTGATTGGAACCCTAGAAGCTGGTTTAAGGAGGGTTGATGAGAAGAAAAAAACATCTTCAGAAAGAATAAAAAGGATCACGATGATTAGATGAAAATTATCCTTGAGATTCAGTCTAAGTTAGGGTCCTAATGGAAAACCTCTTCAGCCTGGATTCCAGTGATTATTCCATGCACATTTGTTGATTTCTCAGCCTGTGAGAGGCATTGTGCTAAGCACCGGGGGTCCCAAAATTTAAATAAGATGTGGGCTGAGCCGTGGTAGGGGAGCCTTAATGCAAACAAATAGCAAATGGTGGCATAGGCTGCTGGTGGCATTCTCCCCTCCAGCCTTCTCTCCTTTCATCTTCCTAAGATGATTTTTTAGAATCCTGATTTTTTAATTTATTCATCGCAGCAGTGTCCTCAGGTAAAAGACCACATCTCCCATCATCCCTTGCAGTTATACTTGATCATGTGATTTCCAGCTATGATGGATCCTGAGGGGACCTTAATGATGGGAGTTTCCTGCCACAGGGATATTGGAGAAGGGATCTGTCTCTTATGATTTCGGGGAGCTCCCAGCCCTACCTCACTGTGGACTTCTTTTACAAGAGAGAATAAATCGTCGTGTGTTCCAGCTTTTGCTACGTGCAGCTGAACCTCATCCTTAGTGATAGAGAGTTAGACACTCGGAAGGTGGTTGAAACAGCATTTAAAGTGCACTATTGACTGAGCGGAGGAGGTGGGAAGACAAATATTTGGAGCTCAGATTTCTGCAAACTGGAAAGCCAGAGTCTAGTTATGCATTGGTAGAGCATTTGATTGCATCGCTCCTGCTCTAACCCGGAAAACAAATCGCACGTTGACTGAAGCTCTTGCTGTAGGGGAAATGGCAGGAACAATCCAGCGTGCTGGTCCGCTGTCTCCTTCTCGCCACTTCCAGCAAAGCCCTGCGAAGGAGAGCTGGCCAGGCAGAGGGCACATCAGGAAAGACAGGCCGCTTCGCTTAGGACAGCGGTTCTCAACCTCTGGGTCGCGACCCTTTTGGCGGTCGAACGACCCTTTCACAGGGGTCACCTAAGACCATCCTGCATATCAGATATTTACATTACGATTCATAACAGTAGCAACATTACAGTTATGAAGTAGCAACGAAAATAATTTTATGGTTAGGTCACAACATGAGGAACTGTATTTAAAGGGCCAGAAGGTTGAGAACCACTGGCTTAGGAGATGCGCTCTGCCTTGAAGCCTGCAGTCTAAGTTGATTGAGAATCAACTATAATATGAAACTGTGCTGGCTCTTCATAGTGGGTACCAAACCAACACCATCTCAGGATATAAGGCTGCTGCCACCACAGTGAAGATGAAGGGTGCTGTCTTACATGGTGTGTACTGCCTGCATCTGAACGTATTTATGTTAGAGATTGAACGCATGTCTTTAAGCTTCTGAGATTTTGCCTTCTCTGTTTATATAGTGGAACTTAATCTTATTGATACTTCAGTAGTCTGGGGGCCGAATATGGGCGTTTTCTCTTGTCGTGCTGAGGACTTAGGTACATTATTGTCCTCTGGGCAGGGCCAGTCCTGACAAGACCATGGTTTAGGGAGGTAAGGAGCGGGCAACCTCAGCGATGCTATAGGCTGGAGGGTATGGGCAAGGCCTGCCATTTCATGTCTTCCTGCACCTTGGCTTGTAAGGTTCCTGGCATCGACCATTACACTTTTATTCCTTTCATTCTGAAGGCCTTTCCAATGTTGAAAGTCTCTTCTTAATGACTTTCAAATACTCAGAGTAGGGACAGACACACAAGAATGCCACAGCCCCTGGCAGTTGCCAAAGACCCTGCCCTGTGGGCCCAGCTCTGGAGGAGACAAAGATGCTGGGAGCAGGAAGGGCACCCCCAGGGATGGAGAGGGTGTCACAGGGAAATGTGGCCACGATCACAATTCTGCTCAAGGCCAGTGCCGCCATCGCAGGCGGCACTGGGACCTGGTTTTCGGTGAAACCCATTCTCTAGGCTGAACCTGCGCTGCACCCGGGAAGTGGAATTGGATCCATGTAGACAGCCGATCTGGACCTCGTGGGCCTGGATTATTTGTTTGGCTGTCTCCACTGATCAAATTAACGGGATAATTGCCAAATCTCTTCTCAGGTGTGCTCCCCGAGGCAGCTGGTGCGGCCAGCAGGAGGGGTGAGCCTCCAGGGACAAGCCAGATTAGAGACTTAGCACATGCTTGCTACCTGGTCAGCCCAGGGAGCCAGCCATTTAATCAGGGCTGAGAAGGGAGGGCCTGGGTGGGGGAAGTGGGTGATAGATGGGCCTCAGCTCCTGGCTTCATGAAGATCTAACAGTGATGCAGCTTGCGCTGCCCCAGGCAACCCTCCAGACCAGCAGATAAGATGGTGCCTGATTACCACATAGTCTTATCTCAAAGCAGTTGTTGTCTGGGGAGGTGAGTTTCTTAAACTCCAGGGCCAAGAAAAGCTTAAAAGAGGCTGTGAAATAGACAGGGAACGAAGTCTTTCTCTTATCCCTTCTCAGGATGGTTGGGATCCCCAGCACCAGCATGCTCTGGACCTCAACTTTGCGTGCCTTGTCTTCTCAACCAGGATACGTTTTCTTTAAGAGTGTGGTTCTTAGCACCTCGTAGAGTGTCCAGCACATGATCAGTGCTCAGAGAGCTGTTGGTCTGTCACGTAATGCCATAAGATTTATTGAGCACTTCTTATGTGCTTGTGCACTTTGAGGAGAACAAAGATGGCCAAAGTTAATTTATGAGGAGCCCCCCTGGTTTCAGGGGGTGACAGTGTAGTGATCATTTGGGGTATAGAATGCATTGGACGCCAACACACTCTCACTGAGCCGGAGCCCTGTGAGGGCTGAGGAAACAAGGGAGGTGGTGTTATTAGCCCCATTCAACAGAGGACAAAACTGAGGTTCGGAGAGATAAATGACGTGCTCAAGATTATGCACTAGCAAGAGCCAGAGCTGGATTGAAGCTCTGGTTTGCTGACTCCCCTTGCATCTCTAGACTGGCCCCCTTTTAATGGATTGCATCTTAGTCTTAAGGGGGTGGGGGCAGGGGCATAGAGTACCTGGGTGAGGCAGAGATCTCAAACTTGTGCCCTGTAGCCCCTGGCAGCCTGCAGATGGGTTTGTTAGCTTCAGACAACGTTGTTCTTTTAAACCAAACCAATATTTAAAAATCAGGATATTTCAGATAAAGATTCAGATCTCAGGGTTCGCTTTTAAAAATGAGAATCCTGACATAATACTCCTGCATAACCACGGTTTGCCAGTGCCCAGCGGTGACTGCTTGCCCTGAAGTGGGACACAATTTTCCATTAGCTGTGCCTTAC
>NW_005357346.1:1204053-1290759 GCF_000412655.1 Myotis brandtii | reverse complement strand
CCTTTCCCTCCCGTCTGACCTCTTCAGGCCTTTGAATTTGGGAGCCTGGGGTTGAGGGGTCAGAATGCCAAACCCACCCCTAACTCTTATCCCTGAATACTCTTAGCATATTCCAGCAGAAAGAGCACTGGGCCGGGGGTCAGAGGTCTTGGGCCGCTGTTCCCTCTGTGGTCATTTCCCTCTTCCTCATTGCAGAGTGAACACCGGCTATGGTCTTCGTAGCCCCCGCATTTCTGTGTAATGCTGACAGGCAGCAGAGGGAAAGCTGTTCACAAACTGTTGACCACGAGTAAAGGACAGGCAGGTGGTTGTGATGAATGAATAATTGGGATTTGTGAAGGTGGGTGCTGCAGAGACAGAGGCTGTCTGCCTGCACCCCTACATCCCCTGGGCCAAGGCCTCCAGCCTGCCTTCAAATTGGGTACCGGGAAGTGGATGTCGACAAGTGTAGGCACAGCTTCTGATCACATGAACCAAATGTTGCATCAGACCCACTGAGAAACCACCAGCCAGGTGGGCGGGTGGGTGCAGGAGGCTCCCAGAGGCCTTCGCCCACAGAATCCTTGGTCCCCAGGCTCGTGCATATGGGCCAGCCCCGAGGGCCCATCCTGGCAAGGGAGAGCGGCTGGGTGTCCGCCCGTCCATGTCCGTTCCAGCTCTGTCCCCTTTCGCCCTCACACCATTCCGGTTGGACTCCCTCTCTCGGGAACTTCTGCTTTGTCATTTAAAAGAGTTTGGGAACTTCAGATGTAGCTGGGTGTCAGAGCAGTTTATTTGGTCTGTAGGCGTTTTTGTTTTTAAAATTCATGGCATGTTCCTTGCAACATGTTTTATTATATTTTCACCACCTGTTCTACCTTGGGGGTGGTTTTAAAATCTGGGACTATCTATCTATCTGTCCTTTTTTACGTTTCCTTATTTGCCATTTGTATGTGTCTTACAAACACACACACACACACACAATGTGAATTTAAATATGGGGAAGGAATATATTATCCCTCTTCCTTTGTGGCTCGATTGGCTTTAAGCTCCGGTTGTAATGTGGAAGGTGTACGTTTTACCAGGCTAATTATGGAGTTTTAAATGATACATTTGTAAAACAAATAAATACTTGGAAAACCCTTTGCCAGTGTGAAGTGCTATTTCTCCGAACATTGAGAGCAAAAAATATATCACAATATTTAATCCTCTAAGGAAAAAAGCCTTTGAAAGCTTTACAAGTTCTTCCCACTGAAGTGGGAATGGGAAGTAATGTGCCTGTTTTTACAGATGGGAGTTAAATGTCTGTAAGAGTTGCTGGAGGACCAGTGGTGAAGGTTGGGGGGTGGGGGAGTGTCCATCCTCAAACTTACAACATCCATGTAATTATTTGCAGTATTTCTCAATGCCAGTAGGACAAAGGACCAAGATATATTTGTAGCATTATATGCCATTTCCTTTCTCTAAAAATACAAGTACCATACGTTCAGTTTTAATGATGGTCTCATTTGAACCCCTGGATCCCACTGTGCCTGAAGCCTGGACTTTTTAAGTTATGTGAGCCAAGAAATTATCTTTGGGCTTGTTCTACTTGAAACTAAAGAAAAAAAAATCGAAAAACCAAAAAAACAACCTATGCAAATCAGTTAAACTTTGAACATATTATGACATTAAAATGTGAGATGTTTATTATCCCCCCTCCCTTTTTTAATACTAGATGAAAAACAACAACCATATATCTATATGGAATATCCTATTGCTTATAAAACCAGGTCAACAGATATCTAAGACTCAAATGAAATTAAGCTTCTTTTAGGAGAAATAAAAAAAAAGTGGTATACTGTATTTTCCATAATATCATTGGAAAATATTTATTAGGGTCCCTGACATGGTGCCCTTTTGCTGAGATTTTTCCAGAAGGATTTTGTTTGTGGCATTGAGATAGTGACTCTCTCTTTGTTGCCATGGAAACAAAAGCTCCCATGGGCAGTCAGGAGCCCTCCATATCCTCTGTGGGCCCGCTCTTCCTGTTGCACTGGGACGTGATCTGTAGACCCACATGACTGGTCAGACAGGGAACAAGTAGCGCAAAGTGCACAAATTCCATAATTTATGCAAGTGGAATTTGCAGAGTAATGTCCTGGAACTAGTATGAGGCTAGGATCTTGTAATGGATAAGAACATGGACTTTGGTGTCATAGAAACCTAACTTGAGCAAGTTATTTGACTTCTTTAAGCATCAATTTCTTTACCTATAAATGGAATACTATGATTGGTAGTATATGCTCAATAATTGGCAGCTATTCCTATTATTTCCTGAAAGTCTAACCAAATAAATCTGGGATCTACTGCATGCTAAAATCTTATCTTGAGATTCATAATATTTATTAGCATATTAAAGACTTAGAGGAGTCCACCAATAAAGCAGACTGATTGCCTTTATTTATCCAAGTGTTTTCAAACCGAACTAAGGCATAAAATACTTCTCTGCTGTTTTCCTGCAGAACTGGGATCCCATGGAACACACTTCGAGAAACCCCGGGGGTGAGTAACCTATAATAATTGGGGGGGATTCATTAGGCGACCACTAGGGGGTGTGCCAGCCAAGTTTTCTGATTCTCAGTCAGAAAAGAGGGTTTGCTTTGGGCTTCCAAAGAAGAGAGCTTTTGAAGGCTCTGCTGGGGAGGAAGGAGAGACCAAAATGGCAATGGTTTATGGAAACAATGGGAGAGAAGCAGTCATACCATGTGGAAAGATGGCAGAAGTTTCCTGCCCTTCCTTTCTGGTAAGACGTGCAAATGGCTGGCCTTTGGAAAATGGATCAGTAGAGACCCCAGAGCAGACAAAATGGGAGGCGTGACTTGGAGGCCAGGCCAAGGCAGGGGTGAGGACAGTGAAGGTCGCCCCCAGCAGAGCACCCGAGGCCTCCAGGAGGGGGCGTGTCAAAAGACTAACATTTTCCAGAATATTGGATTCTATGTCTAACAGGAAGATTTTTTATATGTAGATATACTCACATATGTAATCCATAGATTACATATATATAATCTTAAAATAGGTTATATATATATAATCTTAAGATTAGACATAGCATATATATTTAATACATATATGTTTTCTGTTAACTATACATTTTCCTTAACCCTGTGCAAAGTATGAGCTTATGTGTAAGTGAATTAGAGTGGTGGATTTGAGTGTGGACGCTGATGATAAAAATGTTCATAGTGGAAAATATGGGAAGCTCTGAAAAGCCATCAGACACCCCTCCCCATAGCAGTTGGAGGTATGTGGGGGGATGTCTACGTAATTGGGTACCTGAGGGAGCACATGTTGGTTAGGATTCTTCTGGTGACAAATGACAGAAATCCAGTCCCCACGGCTTGGGTGACAAAGGAGGCTTTATTAGGAGGATCGTGGACTCTCCAGGCCTTAGGAGCAATGAGACCCGCAGGGACTCACCTGCTGTCAGGACACCCTCCTCCTCTTGTTTCTTCCTCGGTGCGTCGGCCCCTCCAGCCCTGCTCTCTGGGGGTCTGCTGCCGGGGTCTCTGGCCCACAGGGCAGGACACGTGGGCCCACATCTGCAGCTCCTGGGCACCCTGTCCTGTTGTTTCTGCTGCTGGAGGGACCGAGCCCCTCAGTTCCAGATCCAGAATTACTGGGGAAGGAGAGGCTTGTCCTGGCTGGGTCAGATGTCCACCTGGACCAGTCAACCGTGGCCAGGAGCCAGCCATCCTGTGCTCATTGGTTCTCCTGTGCAAGAGTGTGTGTGTGTGTGTGTGTGTGTGTGTGTGCGCGCGCGCGCGCGCGCGCGCATGTGTATGTATGTAAAGTCCCCAGAAAACCTGGAAGTGGGAGGAGAGAAGGAGATACTGGCAGACAAAACATTATCTCGTACCGTGTATATTTTCTATATTTACATCGCTGAGATGAAACCGTATGTAAATAAATCCTGTTTCGAATCAAACATTCTGTCACCCACATTTCCTTAGTCCTCAAAATCTTGGTAAATAGCATGTTAAATTATTGTATGGTATTCAATTATTTGGATTTACTTAGGCAATTTCCAGTTGTCACATATTTAGATTATTTCCATTAAGATTTTTTTTAGGGGCTATTATTAGTAGTGCTACAGTAGAAGGGAATCTCCTGACTTTATGCAAGGATTAGCTACCTCATTGTGAGTAAAAATAAATAGGATTTGGCCCCACTGTTCCCCTCCCCATGTCACGGGTGATGCAAACTGCTCGGATCTCACCTCCTACTGGTCTTCACGTTTCCTTTCTCCTCTTCCCCCAAGTCAAAAGTGGTGGAGGGAGTTGAGGGTTGCGCAGTGTGGAGGTGAGAGGGCAGGAACACAGCTTCGCTGGTCCCTGGGGCCTCAGGTCTGCCTTGTCCCTGCCTGCTATCCTCTGGAAGCAGGTCCAGGTAAAGTGACTCATTTGTGAATAAACCCTTGCACTGGTCACCCAAGAGGTCCACGGTGCCCAAGTCAGGCATCTCAGGAATGAGGCTGCACTCCGATGGGGCTGGGCTGGTCGGTGCAGGAGAATCAGGAAGGCGGGCACGCGGGGCACCTGAGTGAAGGTTGGCTCCTCGGTCTCTGTGGAATTCACAACCACCCTGGTCTGGGGAGCAAACAAGAGTCACCCAACCGTTAACCTGCCACATTCTCCCCTGGGAAGGGCAATCTCAGAATGGTTGTGGTTTTTAACATCCCGTGGTTTTTCCCAAGTTGGAGTTAAACATTTGCTCAGGTTGAACTGTGGCTTTAGAGGCCCTTTGTGGAATAATGAGATGTCCTGGTCCTTGGATGCTTTCTCGTGGAGAGCAGAGGATGCCTGACTGTGGTACCCTTAGCTGGAGAGTTCAGACTATTTGAAGGAGCACCATTGAGATGCCACTAGGGAGGGAGGGAAGCTAAAAGTGATGTCCTACTGTGTTGGGCACTTCTGAGGTTGTCAGTGGGGTTAGCCTGGCCAACCCTCTCGTGCCTATCTGCCTGGCTGTTTAGAGCTGCTCTATTATTTCAGGTGACCGCTGTTTGGGGGGAAGGTTCAGAATGTCCTCTGCCATTGTTTTTCTGCATTTTTAACACTTTCTATTTGTGGAATACTATGATTTTTTTATTAGATATTCTAGTTCCTTCTGTCCTGGGGTGGCTCCAACTGATGTTTTATCACTCCTATTTGTTTTGAATAATAATAAGCACATAATACTACTAAATGCCGTGACTCCAGGAGATGGAACATTTTTCAAGCTAGGGCTGTATTTAATTTTGTTTTGGAAACTGCTGAAATCATTCAGTGCAAGAGGGCCAAGAGACACTACATTTATATTTGGGGGAGCAGAGCCCCCCCCCCCGCCCCCAATCAGAAATGTAGTACTGGTGCTTCGTTTGGGAGAAAGGGAGTCTGATACCTGAACACGAGGCTAACCTCCATAGTGAGGCCAGACCTGTAAGTCTGAGAACAAAACTGGAACGTAAAGGAAAATCCCATTGATTAGGACTTTCTACTATAAGTTAGAATTTAATGACATTGCTCTATACCAGCGGTTCTCAACCTGTGGGTTGTGACCCCTTTGGCGGTCGAATGACCCTTTCACAGGGGTCACCTAAGACCATCCTGCATATCAGATATTTACATTACGATTCATAACAGTAGCAACATTACAGTTATGAAGTAGCAACGAAAATAATTTTATGGTTGGGTCACAACATGAGAGACTATATTTAAAGGGCCAGAAGGTTGAGAACCACTGCTCTATACTTTTATACAACGTAGGGAAGAAGTGTTGGTAAGCAAAGAACAAATAGGGTACTAGGAACCATGTTTACCTGCTAGACCAGTGGTTCTCAACCTTCCTAATGCCGAGACCCTTTAATACAGTTCCTCATGTTGTGGTGACCCCCAATTTCATTGTTACAAATTGAACATAATTAAGAGTAGTGATTACTCACAAAAACAATATGTAATTATATATGTGTTTTCCGATGGTCTTAGGCGACCCCTGTGAAAGGGTTGTTCGACCCCCAAAGGGTGGTGACCCACAGGTTGAGAACCGCTGTGCTAGACAATAACTACATTTACTGCTCCTGTTAGGGAGGGTGGCTCCGCCAGGCTTTCTGTCTGTGAACCCAGAGGTGCTACCTGAGGTTAACTGAGGTGTGCTGTTTCTGACCAATAAAACGTCATTTCCTGCAAGACAACCCCACTGTGACTTTCTCCTAAGTCAGTAGGGAACTCTAGCCAGTAAAACAATCACAGGGTTCTCTGTGTTAGTTGGCTTTGTTCAAGGCATTACAGCAAGTCGCTTAAACGTTTTAGTCTCGGTTTCCTCATTGATAAAGTAGGGATAATAATGGGCCCTCCTCATGGGACTGTTGGGAGGATTAGTTGAGATAATTAATGTAAATTGGTTGAACAGTGCCTGGCATAAAGTGATCAATCAGTGCCATTCATTTACTTACTTAGGTGACTGTAGGCACACAGCGTTGTCTGCTGCCTTGTGTGCATGTTCTGCCTGGACCAGTATAACCATGAGCTGTGTTCTCTGAGCAGGTGGCCATGAGAGTGGGGAAAGTTTGGAGGCATGTTGAAAAAGGAAAGGGGAAACTGACATTTATGGACCCCCAGCCATGTAGCATGTACTGTCCCACCATTATTTTACAAATCAGAAATGAATTCTGAATACTACATGAATGAATGCGCATAAAGTACAGAGTGTTTTGTCTCCTTTAGAGACCAAGGGAAGCGCCTCTTGCCAAGCAGGGGCAGCATGTGCATAAGAGAGCCAGGCTCCATCCAACCCACTCACCTCCCACGTGCACGCACAGACCACCTGCCGTGTGCACTCTGGAGGAAGCGTGTCCTTGTGAATGACTATGTTAGCGTCTGAGGGAACCAAGTGATCCCCGGCCAGGCTCCTCCAGACAAGGTGGCCCATCAGGAAAAGGCCGAGGGGAGACAGACCCATCCCGGGTCCTAGGGGAGAAGTGTGGCCATGGCCGATCCCAGGTTCTCAGCAAAGGTTGGGGGGGAGGGGGTTCCATTCAATGGCCCTATTGTCGTCTAACTTCAGGAAAGTCCCCTGACCTTTTGAGTCTTACCTTCATTCTCTGTAAAATGGGGACAGTAACATCCACCTTGCAGGATTGTTAAAGGGTCAGAAATAATACCTGAAAGTACACTCCATGCACAGAGTAGGTATCAGCTGTTATGGAATGAGTTGTGTCCCTCAGTTGCATTTGCTGGTCCTAACCCCTAGCTCCTCAGAATGGGACCTTCTTTGCAAATAGGGTGGTTACAGATGTAATTAGTGAAGAAGAGGCCATATGGGAGTAGGGTGGGCCCCTAGTCCAATATGAATGACGTCCCTATAAAAAGGTTCCCCTGCATTTGTCAAACCCAGAGACAAATACCAGCCTGGGGAGAATGCCACGTGAGGATGCAGAGAAATCAGGGCTTGGCTTCTACACACCGGGGAACTCCAGAGTCCAAGGGAAGCAAACCACCAGATGCCAGGAGAGAGGCCCGAGCAGCTTCTGCCCCGCAGTGCTCAGGAGCCACCGCTGACGCCCGGCTCCCTGATTTCTCGCCTCTGGGACTGGGGGACAGTACATTTCTGTTGTTTAAGCCGCCCAGCCTCTGGGATGTACGGCAGCCCGAGAAAACGAATGAGCCCACCCACAGGGCTCCCAGCATCTTCCGCGGTGATCACCGTGGCTCCTCTCTACCCGCCTTCTGTGCTTCCTCCGAGGCCTCCGCAGGCAACCTGAGCTACCCACCGTTTGGAGGGACGCACAAGGGACACGCAGTGGGGTGGGACGATGGGTGCTGAGACCAGAGAAGTGACGACTCTCCCTTCGTGTCTGAATGTCTCCGCCGCTCGCTCGCAGCCTAGCCTGGGCAACATCTCCCCACCTCCCCGTCCTCCCGTGTCCCTGTGCTCATCTCCTGCGCCGCCTCTGCCGCGTGCCCGCTTCATGCCCATCTGTGCGGTGGGGTCTTAGATAAGACTGTTTTTCTGGGTCCCAGCAAGGCTCCTGGGTCCGCCCAGTAGGGTGGCTGGCTTGGCGGAGGGCTCACAGAGGATTGTCATGACAACACCCTGGGCTTGGAAAGTGCGTCTCTAAAGTGCTCTCTTAGCTCTTGGCTCTCGGGAGCTTCCCACAGGGCAGGGAGGTACCTGGACCAAACTGGGCTTCTGGGAACGTGGGAAGGGGCTTGGCAAGCGCGAATCACTAGAGAGTGAGGGGCGGGAAGCAAGATGGTGGTGTTCTGATCCCTTTAAAATTCGGTGAGCCCAGGGAATCAGAACCGGGTCTGGTCAGGCGTGGGAGTGGTCCTGGCGAACAGGGTCTCTTTCTCTTTCCTCCTTTGCTCCCTGTCTTCTATGCATTGCTTTCCTCTCCTCCTATCTGGGTGATTCTGGGGCCAACCTTCTGTTGCACCCCCCGAGTCCTCCCATGAATCTGGTCTGGTTCCCAGCGTGTGATTTAGGGGGTGCTGCGTGCCCTGAACCAGAACAGGGGGGTGGCGGGAGGGGAGGAAAAAAACGGTACGATCTGCTAAAACGCACCTTAAGAGCAAACCTATGCACATGACGGAAGGTATCAGCTGGGTCCTGCCTACAGTTATGTCAAACAAAGTGTGCTGCGAAATGCCAACTCCCCCTTTGTGCTGTGACACCGCGAGCTGCCAAAAGATATTAAAAAGCTTGCATGAACTAGGTGATGGCAGCTGTAACTATCTAAGTTATTGCCTGGCAGCTGCAGCGCTGCCTCACTGCTGCTGGCCGCCTTTACGGCTGCTTCTCCATTTGTTTGCCCTTTCTCTAGCAACCAGAGCGCAGAGCCCGCGGTGGGCGCGCGGCCGCCCCGGCCCCCTCGCGGCTGCAGGACAGGAGGCTTGCAGCTCCTGGCCGTGCAGACACCCTGGTGCAATTCCTAGGAGAAGTTGTGTTTCTCTTGGCCCGGCCCCAAGCCTGGTGTTGTATCGGTCAGCTCGACTCCAAGGAACCTTGGACCAGCGGATGGCACAGAGAGAGGCGAGCACGCACGCCCAGGCGCACACAACCAAATGCAGCTTTTTGTGTTTGTGTGCGTGGCTTTTTTCCCCTTCCCTGTTGGCTCCGGGTGAGCTAGAACAATATCGCCAGCTCCAAGCCCTGCCAGTCCTACATCTGCTCCCTAAAACCTCCAGCAAATAAGAATACGGTGGGGTTGTTTAACCAACACTTACAGTACACACACTTTGCAGCTTCTCTCCCCCTGGGTTGCCCAGGCTCAGAGATCTGGATGCTGGTGGCAAAGGGTTGAGAGATAAGGAGCTAATGATCCCTGTGGGCACCTGTCTCCGAAGCCTCCTTCTCTGGCATGTTGAGCGGTGGCATAAAATACATTTCATTGTCATGGGCTTCGGGGAAGGTGTCTGTACCGAGCCGTTTTTTTGTATTCTTCTGTTGAGTTTGGTCTTTTCAGCTGTCTGTTAAATAATTCATACGGCTCATGAAAGTAATATTTCTGGGATGTAGGGGGTTCCATTTTTCCAATTCCCTTTCATTCTATCTTTTTTTTTTTTTAAGTGGTTGTGGGGAGAACTTGGCAGGCGAGGCCTGAGTGGTATAATAAAACCTTCTGTCTTTTCTTCTCACCTTTCCAGCTCGGGCTGGGAGGGCAGGAGGGGTTGCTGACCTTCAGTAGGCCAAGTCAAGGTCAAGGTTGAGCTTTGAGGTTGGTTTTCATGCCCGAGTTCAGCCGCCAAGGGGAACCAAAGGCATCGACCTTTTTCATTGCTGTTAGAGTCATTTTTCTGCTGGGAGGCCCTTTCTTTTCAATAGCCTCCCTAATGCTTGCCCAGTGCCTGATGTGGGGCTTTGGCCCTGGTAGAGAGTCAGCGAGTGTCCAGCAAAGTGGACTGAACTGAGGCCATTTGGGAGGAAGGCAGGACTCAACATTTTTCAACTCTGTTATGGTCCAATCAGTCAAATAACTGGACTGGCCATTTGTTTATCTTCACCTGTCAGGTTGGTATGGAGGCGTTGTCACTGCAAAAGCAAAGCCTCTTCGTCCTAGCCCCGCAGAGCCCCACGCCTGGGCTGTGTGCCCCACACCGTGCCGGCCCCATTTCCCGCACTGGGCTGTGGTGGTCTATTCATCTGTAACCCCAAGTGCACTGAGAGTCTCCAGAGAGCGAGGACCAAGTCTACTTGGTTCGCGTGGATGGTCGGCATCAAACATAATGTTGGAAGCATAGCAGGTGTTCGCTAAGTGTTTGTTGAATGAATATGTGAAAAGATATTTTTTGTAGACAAAACAGGTTATTTTGGTGTCACGTACAACCTTCCTGAAAGTCTGAGATGCAGGGAGGTTTCTCAGAGACCTCCCATCCCACTGGAGCCCCCCTTTATCCTGGGTCTCCTCAGGGGGGCTCTTGGGAGTTCCATGGCTGGGTGCTGTGGCCTGCAGGAGGCCCTGCTCTTGAATGTGGACTCTAAGACAAGCTCTGAGTATGTGACCTGGACAAGGACTTCGTATCCTTATCGGTAAATTCTGTCTGCACCTCAGAGAATCATTGGGCAGTTGTGGACTGAAGGCTTGTTTTCTCCCCACATCCATTTGTTGAAGCCCTAACTCTCAGTGTGGCTGTGTTTGGAGATGGAGCCTCCAGGCAGGTCATTAAGGTAAATGAGGTCCTAAGGGTGGGGCCCTGATCTGATAGGATTAGTGTTCTTATAAGAAGAGACAACAGAGAGCTCCCTCTCCTTCTTCCTCCCCTTGCTCAGAGGAAAGGCCGTGGGAGGACACTGTGAGCAAGTGGCCACCTGCAAGCCAGGAGGAGGACTCTCACCAGAAACACAGTCGGCTGAAACCTCGATGTTGGACTTCTAGACCCCAGAACTGTGAGAGCATAATTATGTTGTTCAAGTCACCCAGTCTATGGGATTTCGTTATGGCAGTCTGAGCAGAGGTTAAATGATATAAGAATAGCAACCTTAGCACAGAGTATGGCACCCAGTAAGGAACCTAATCAAGGTTAGACTTTTTCTCTAGTGTTTGTGGTCTAGGCGTCAGGGCACATGGCTGGGAGGGGGAGAAGAGGAAAGAGCCGAGGAACCTCCATGTCTGGGAAAGGCTGGGGTGTTTTCAGATGAATCTTGCAGGGCTTGTGGAGGAGGTGGGATTTTAGTGGGTCTGAGTGATGGTTAAGGAGTCTTTGGAGGGTGGAGGCGAAGTGAAGCCTCTTTGACCTGAGGTACAGACAGAGGAAGGCATGGGGAAGGGAGGGGACTGCCACTTAGTGAAGGCCTTCTGTGTGCTAGACCTGGGCTCTGCATGTCACATGTCACCTTGCTCAGCTCTCCACTGCCCTGTCTCCCCTGCAGGTACCCTTCCCCCTAATCCCCATCTACAGACTAGGAAGTAAGGGCAGTAAGAAGAGCTGGCATTTACTGCCACTGGGAGGTGTCAAGGCATGTGTCCACCCTCAGTCCTCTCAGCAATCCCATGAGGTGCCTTGTGACATCAGCCCATTTTACAGACGGGGCCAGTAAGGCAGAGCATTGTGAAGTGACCTGCTGGGGTCACATGGTTAGTGGTGCTGGTGCAGGGATTCAAACCCCGCAGGCAATGTCTGAGCCTGTGCACTGAGTCACAAGCTTTACCTCCTGGGTGGTGCTGTACACCTCCTGGGGGCTAAGTAACAGGTCCAGGTTCCTCATTGGCAGGACTGGGATTTGAACCGGGTTCTACCTGGAATTCAAACCTTTCCACTATGTTGCACCGCCCTGGAGGCAGGAATGTGATCCCTCAGTAGGGGGGTCTGCTCCAGCAGCATCAGCAGCAGCAGCAGCAGCAGCAGCAGCAGCAGCAGCAGCAATATGAACACTGGACCAGAGAGGTGACGAGTGAACTAACAGCGTCTGGGCTCTGTGGAGTGGGGCACAGGAAAACAACTGTGGTGTTGGTGGGACAAGAGGTGGGTTAATTCTCACAACAAGCCTGGGAGGTGGGTCTATTATCACCCCCGTTATATAGATGAGGAAACGGGGGCGCAGAGAGGCTAAGAAACTTGCTCTTGGCCACACAGCTGCTAAGTGGTAAAGCCGGGATGTGAACTCAGGCGATCTGGCTTCTGTGCCTGTCCTAGCTGTGGTGCCACACTGCCTTCCACGGAGATGGGGTGATACTGTCTGATAACTCTGACCTGGTGGAGGACTTCATAGGTGCAGTAGACAGTAGACAGGAGAAGGACTGCATCTCTCCTGACTGGCTGAGGATCTGAGAGAGGAGATGTGTGGGATGCCTGAGCCCTGTGTCAGGGACGCTGGTGGCACCGTGGGCCTGGGTGCTGCCGAGGGCAGTGCTCTCCTTGGCCCTGTGCTGAACAAACGGCTTTGTACTGAGGACAGCAGAGCTCCCAGGACAGGTGCATTCAGGTGATGCCTCAGTGTTCCCACGGGTCCCCCTCTCGCTTGCTCACACACTGTGGGGCTCTCTCACTGCTCCTGCCCTTGCTAGGCGCCGACCTCTGCTGGGGCTTCCCTAACCCACAGGTTCAGAGCAGAGCTGCCAGGTTTGGAATCCAGCTAGCTCGTCACCAGCCATCTAACCATGGGCAAGCCATTAGCCCCTTGCAGGTTGGGGGCAGGATGGGATGAATGAAGAACTCGGAGCCGTGCTTCCCGCATGGTGCCCACCATTACTCTCCTCGCCACTATGCCTGTCCCAGCAGCTCTGTCTCCATGCCCACGACCACTCATCAGGGTGGCACATGGGCCTCTGAGGCGCCTCCTCAGCCGGCCTCTTCATCGCGATGCTCAGGGCCTCTGTGGGGATTTAGCAGGCAGCGGGTGGACTCCTGGGGCCTCCTCCACGGCTCTGGCTCCGCAGAGCTGAGATCTGACCAGCCGAGGGCTCAGTGGGTAATTGTCCTGAATGCTGGGGGCAGACACTTGGCCTGGCTTAGCCCTTTGGTTCCACCTCTGGTTCTTTTTTTAAAAAAATATATATTTTATTGATTTTTTTACAGAGAGGAAGGGAGAGGGATAGAGAGAAACATTAATGAGAGAGAAACATCGATCAGCTGCCTCCTGCACACTCCCTACTGGGGATGTGCCCACAACCAAGGTACATGCCCTTGACTGGAATCGAACCTGGGACCCTTCAGTCCACAGGTCGATGCTCTATCCACTGAGCCAAACCAGTTAGGGCCACCTCTGGTTCTTAATGACTCAATTGCTTTGTTTTCTCTGGTGTCAGAAGGTGTCACTGTCTCTCCCCCTCTACACTCACTGTCTCCTTAGATGTTGCAAGTTTAGTCCTCAGACAAAATGAGGGGAAGAAATCTGAGGGCAGAGCTAGTGCTTGTATCCTTCCCCACAAACCACCTTCGGATTAGACAGCTATTACTGGAACACCTTTTTGCAAGGCCCCAAGAATCAGCCACAAAGAAGCTGGGCAGTCTCCGCTCATAAAGGGTTTTGAGCCCAGGAGGGGCAGTTAAATGCGTATGGAGAGGGTCTGCTGTGAGGTTCATCAGGATGTCCCAGGGGGAGCTCTGCTGACGGCACATCTGTAGCAGGCTGGCTAGAGGGCTTTGCACCCAATGTGATAGGCTGACCAATGTTTGAGGGACTCTTAGAGCATTTCCTGTCTCGGTATTACTAAGGGCATTGCAAAGTTTAGTAATAGATTTATGTTTTTCATTTTTATTGCAGTTGTCTGGCTTCGGTTAGCTGCAGGTGGGTACTCTGCTTTGTAAATTGCCCACGGGCAGCTTTCAGTCTCAGACTGGCCTGTTCCTGCCACTTCAGTGTTCTCTAGTCACCTGTGCCGCCTCCCCAGAGACCCCACTTAGCACATCAGATTTGTCCCACGCAACCACCATGATCCGTGATGAGCCTGCTGTGTGCCAGGCCCTGTGCTAGGCCTGGGAGCTGAAAGTGGAATCAGACAAACAAGTGAATCGGTCCCATTCAGTCCAAAGAACTTACAGTCTTTTCCTGAAAAGTTGGGGGTAAGTTGATTTCTGTAAATCTGATGTCACCTGCATTGAGAGTGTTTACTTTTTAAAGGAGCCTCCAAGTTCGCTGTTTGCATTTCTGTTCATGGTGTCTTTGGCGTGGGGCATACTTGACCTCGTATAGGCTGAAGCTAAAGACAACAAGGAAGGCAATGCACAGGCTTCTAGGACCAAGGGGACCCAGGCAGCTGTCCAGCCCAACTTTAGGGTTTTTACAGATGAGACCATTCAGACCCTGAGACGTGACACGAGTGTCTCTGGTGGCTGAGTGGGCAGTGGCTGAGCCTTCTGATGCCGCTAAGCCAGTGATCCAGGCTTTCGGGGTATCTGCTGGTTTGCACTGTCTGTTCCAGATTCCCTCCCCCCATGTAAAGAACTGGCTGTATCACGTGTCCATGAAGCTGGATGGGACTTCTTAATCTTGGGCCAAATTACTCCCCCAAAACATTTGTCCTTGCGGGTCCAGGTTCAGGCCCTCTCCTTCCACTTGGAGCTCGTGTGCAGAATTTCAGCCCTGCCGCCACATTTGGCTACTTGCATTCACTCCGCTCCAAGAGCGCGTGCGATGCTGACAGACCTCCTCGTGCCCAGAAGCCCCACTAAAGGAGCAAGGACAGATGCAGCCATCACTGCCCCTGGTGGGGAGTTCCATTGAACAGAAGGGCACGGGAGCCGGGACATGGCACAGGAGGCCTATTGTCCCGGCCACGGCAGCCCTGGGCACGTCCGCGCCTGTTCTCCTGGGCTGCCACCGTTCGGGGCATGTGGAGCGAGGACGCAGGATGGGCATGTGGCCTTGGAGGCCGCCCCTGCCAACAGCGGCCCTGGGGGGAGCAGGGAGCAGGACGGCGCCCCGCATGTTCTCCATGCGATTCCTCATCTATTCTGAGTAGCAAAGCACTGACTTTGGGAGAGTGACTCTTCTTGCAAAGGAAAGCCTGAGGGCTTTGGTGAGATGAGAGGTGGACCAAGATCCAGGGCCTTTCTTTGGCGTGGCCCCCATCTGTAGGGGGCAGCTTGGATTTTGGCCTGTGTCCTTGTCACCCCCCAGTTGTCTCCCCAGCTGGAATCCTTGGCTGGTCCTGGGAAAGGCGGTGTCCTTACCACACACATTGAGAGCAGAACAGGGGGGGCGGGGTCACCCTGGGAAAATCCCGTGGTCATCGGGAAGATGCCGATCTTCAGCCGAGCGCCTCTAAGATGATGACAGCTGGGGAGGAGGACGGGGACGGAACCGGATTAAACACCCGAACAAAGAGGGTACATTTTGGCTCCTCTCTCTTCTTTCGGGGGGCGGGGGGCACAGACGGACTACACGATCATTGTGAACTAGAGTGAGGACCACGGGGACTACAACATTCTCTGCTTATTTCTTTTTCTTCTGTTTATACGGAGGGGTGTGTGGAGGAAGAGTGGGCGCCCAGAAACTTGTTGAAGAGGGCTGTGCAAACAATGGCCGGTGACTGCCAGGGCCGGCAGTCCGTGGTTCTTAATGTTTGAATGGAAGTGGCTGGAGCTGGCTTTTTTTTCCCCTCCCTCCGCAGTCGGTGTTGCCAAGAAAACAAGGAGTAGCTGTTTTAAGCATTTACAAATGTTAATGTACCAACAGCTGGTCTCAGTCCAACCGAGCTATTGTAGGGGCATTAAAAAGACAGGCCAGAGTTGGAGACGGACTGCCAACCTCCCTTGCAGCGTTGGGGAACATTTTCCTTGGAAAAAAAAAGGGTCTTATATTCCTGCAGAGATCGACAGGACGGTTCTCCTGTGGAGTCAGTGCCTCACTTGGCAGAGGAGGCCTGTGGGCTGGCGAGCCAAATGCTCCAGCGACAGGGAAGCGTGGATTCGGGGGTGGGGTGGGGGCTGAAGGCGGATTTATCAGCGCAGCCATGCCACCTCCCCGCCCGCGATGTGGCGCACGCACACGCATGGGGACGCGACCGTCCCGCGTGTGTGGGTCCCTGTGTCACCCGACTGCCGGCTCGTGCACGAGAGGAGTGGCAGCTAGACCAGCGTCCCTCTCCTGCTCTGTGTCTCAGCTCTTTCCTGTTAATCCATCACTCCTTTCCTTTCCCTTCTACTCAGGCCAAGAAGAGGAAAGAGAAAACCTCTTGAAAACCTTGCCTTCTCTTCCCTCATCCCCTGCCCCTCGATGGCGCCGAGAGAGAACGGTCACCCCACTGGTTCCTCCTGCTCTTCATCTCAATCCCCAGTCTGGGGTTTTGTTCATCTCAGGAAATTGTAATACACAGAGCATGCTTCTTCGCTAAATGCAATTACCCGCAGCCCTGTGTTTATGGAAGAGGCATGGTGGAAAGTAATAGAAAATGATTATTTTTCATTCTGAAGGCCTTCTTTATTAGTGGTGCGGCAGGGACGTCAGCTGCCTTCTCTGAATGGCAATGCAATGTTTTGCTTTCCCCAGCAAGATAAACGATCTTATTTGTTGATGTTTGGTGCTTGAGATGACATTTATGTGAAATAAAAGGGACCAAATTAATAATAAAAAAAATGATTAGCCAGACACAAATGAAAAATGTACATGACTCCCCCCACCCCAGTGAAGTTGTTTGTATTTACATGCTATTCACAAATAATGGCAACATGCCCAACACTGGGACGGCGAGCCTTTTTTTTTTTTTTTTCTCTTTACAATCATATGGCTTGATTCCGTTCTCCAGATCTTGTCTGAGAGCTGCTATTCCAAATAAAAATGTTTGCATCCATTTCCTCATTAATCCTTCCGTTGTAATACAACCTGCTGCAGAGAAATGGCAAAACAGATGCAACAATGAAAATTAAAAGGGATGGACACTTATCTTGGGCTATAAAAGCTGCTAACCATGTAGGAGCGAGAGAGGCTTTTTTGGACAGAAAATATGGCAAATGATAGAAACAATCATCGGACTAAGAGTTTGCTATTTGGAAAACTCTGGTGGGACATTTCCCCGCTCGTTAGCGGCTGGAGGATCACTCCTGAGTTTAGAGTACACCAGAGAGCGCGTCTGTCTGCGTTGCCTTGAGGCCTGTCTTCAATATTTGGTGCATCTACCCATCTGGTTTCTCACTGGGCTGGAATTTTCTCGACACAAACAAGCACTTTGCAAAGAATCTACAGACCTCATGTTTTGAGGGCTCGATATTTTGCTCGGAAATACTCCTTCCTGCCCTCTGGGAATCGTGGGTTCAGGGAAAAGCTACAGTGACCTTGGTCTTTCCTTTTTTTTTTTTTTTTGGCAACCAAATACATTCTATACTGAGGGTGTAGAGCATGTGTGTGTGAGGGGGAGGCAGGGGAGAGCTCATTATTCCATGTTGCTCAATTTGGGAAAAAGGAAAAAGAAGGCTCAAATGCCCCTTTTGGGGGCTAGATGATGCAAAGCTATATGTTGTTCTAGGTTTTCATTCCAGGTTTTTTTTCCTTATAATTGTCTGATGCTGTCTCATGCCTATGCTCGCCTCCTGAATTCACTGAGATGTAGGGTCCTAAGTAGATTCAGCCTTTTTTTGGTGTGTGTATGTATTGAGCCTCACCTGTTTGTAGTCTGGGAGTAATAAAGAGAGACAGAGAAAGGCAGAAACGTGGTTTTTGCCCTTGGACAGATGATCGACTTCCTGGCAGAGATGGGATTGGCCCAATTAAATACACATGAAGACTAACAATCAGCTAGAGTCATCCACCTGGAGTTGATGGGTGGGGTGATAGCATGACTTGGGGCAGGAGGTTTATTGTGCTGGAGTCCATGTACGCAGTGCTGAGAGCGTGAGGCTGGGGCTGCTTGCTAATGGCCTGATCAGACCCTCACAAGTGAACTCACAAGCAAAGGCACATGGAATGTTTGTCCAGATGTGTCAGACCTCTGATGACTGGCTCCTGGATGAGTCCCACATGGAATTCTTCTTTTGGTCAGGATGGCAGTGCATGTCAGCTCTGTCTAGCTCTAGCAGGTCTAGTAAAGGAAGACTAGTGCTGGAGGGTCTGCACCTAAAGCAAGTCTTGGCTCTGCCATCTGTTAGCCCAGTGGTTCTCAACCTTCTGGCCCTTTAAATACAGTTCCTCATGTTGTGACCCAACCATAAAATTATTTCCGTTGCTACTTCATAACTGTAATGTTGCTACTGTTATGAATCATAATGTAAATATCTGATATGCAGGATGGTCTTAGGCGACCCCTGTGAAAGGGTCGTTCGACTGCCAAAGGGGTCGCGGCCCACAGGTTGAGAACCGCTGTTTAGCCCTACACCCTTGGCCTTAATACTTTAGTGCCTCAGTTTTCAAATCTGTGAAATAGGTAGATTTTATCGTGCCACTTTCTAGTAACATTATGAGAATTAAATGGTAGAATATAGCACAGTGCCTAGCATCAAATACATGTCCAATGAAAGTTAGCATAAACAAAGAATTATTTTTATTTTATGTAAACTTATGCTTTATTTTTCTTTCTGTTCTAAGATGCAGGGCTGAGTGTGTATTAACTGTTCTACTTAGGATCATCACTCAACAATGAAGAATCTTATCTTTTCACTATAAAGGCACCCCACTCCCCATTCTGTAGCTAAAGGCAGGAAGCCGGGCTAAACGACCTCTCCTAGTCACTTCTAGGAATTTGACTCTCATACCTTGTGAATTCTTCTGCTTCAAAAGCCTTAGCAGGGCCTGGCCACGGGGAAGCATGCCTTTTGGTGAGTGGTGGGCAGGCAGAGGTTAATTCGGCACTGCCCCCAGTACAGAAACAGCCCCACCCATGCTGTAGTTTGGATTCTGTGAAGCCACTGGATTTAAATCTTTAAGCAGTTTCATCCGCAGCACCGCAGCACCGGTGATCTGCTCACGGTGCTGCGGGAACTCACCGCTGCCAGGCAGGCGGCACCCTACACCCACAACTACCGAAGGGGGTGACAGGGAGGGAGGAGAAATAGTAACACAGCACCTGAAGCCAGACTCGAGTCATGCAGGCTGGCAAACAGTGGCAGCAGAAGGACCAAGTTGGCACGGGGCACGCAGAGATGGACCGGGAGGAGGAGGTTCAGGGCTGGGGATACTGCCCTTGCCCAGCTAAATCTTAGGTGGCTCAGAGGGAAAGGACCTGAGTCATGTCCTCGTCTGTCACCAACATGGACGTGAACATGAGCTGGTTACACCTGAGTTATAGCCTCCCAAATGTTGGTGGGCACTAACTAACGAGCTCCTCCAGGCCACAGGCCACAGCTTATGCATCTCTGTGTTTATTTCAATGCCACTTGCAGTCCTGGCCCAGAGCAGGCTCTTGCTGTACATGTGATCAGATGATTGCCATGTGAGCATCACACACGTGTAGTGTGCAAGGACAAACAGCTTCCACAAGCTGACATCATCTTGCCAAGTTTGGATGCAACACCGATGGCTTCCACAGGCAGAAGGAAAATTCAGGAATTCCGATTTGGTTTTCACTTCTTTGGTTCAGTAACTCATTTCTAGAGCAAGTGTCTGTGCCTCAAATGTGGATGTCCGTGCATAAAAGGGCTGGCTGGGTCTTTCTTTTCCTTCCTGAGAAGGGAAAGATATGTGAAATTCAATGACATCTGCTGAAATTCAAACATATTTTTATTTATTCATGGCCATGATCAGGGCAGAACCTCTAATTTCAACCAATAATTAGACTTGACAATAGATGTGGAAATAAAACATTTTTGCTGAATTCACTTGTCATTCCTCCCTGCTGTAGCCGGTGTAACCCAGATGTCAGCTGTCCCCTTATTTTTCTCTTGGAGCTCCCCCTCCCTCGTCCACTCATATTAATGCATCCGTGAGACTGTGGCACTTACCGAGGGTTCCAAGGGAAAGAGGAACAAATGTAACCTGAACAATAAAGATTTAATTAAAAAAAAAAAAAGAAAGTTAGCATAAACAAAGAATTATTTTTATTTTATGTAAACTTATGCTTTATTTTTCTTTCTGTTCTAAGATGCAGGACTGAGTGTGTATTAAATGTTGTACTTAGGATCATCACTCGACAATGAAGAATCTTATCTTTTCACTATAAAGGCACCCCACTCCCCATTCTGTAGCTAAAGGCAGGAAGCCGGGCTAAACGACCTCTCCTAGTCACTTCTAGGAATTTGACTCTCATACCTTGTGAATTCTTCTGCTTCAAAAGCCTTAGCAGGGCCTGGCCACGGGGAAGCATGCCTTTTGGTGAGTGGTGGGCAGGCAGAGGTTAATTCGGCACTGCCCCCAGTACAGAAACAGCCCCACCCATGCTGTAGTTTGGATTCTGTGAAGCCACTGGATTTAGATGTTTAAGCAGTTTCATCCCCAGCACCGGTGATCTGCTCACGGTGCTGCCGGAACTCACCGCTGCCAGGCAGGCGGCACCCTACACCCACAACTACCGAAGGGGGTGACAGGGAGGGAGGAGAAATAGTAACACAGCACCTGAAGCCAGACTCGAGTCATGCAGGCTGGCAAACAGTGGCAGCAGAAGGACCAAGTTGGCACGGGGCACGCAGAGATGGACCGGGAGGAGGAGGTTCAGGGCTGGGGATACTGCCCTTGCCCAGCTAAATCTTAGGTGGCTCAGAGGGAAAGGACCTGAGTAATGTCCTCGTCTGTCACCAACATGGACGTGAACATGAGCTGGTTACACCTGAGTTATAGCCTCCCAAATGTTGGTGGGCACTAACTAACGAGCTCCTCCAGGCCACAGGCCACAGCTTATGCATCTCTGTGTTTATTTCAATGCCACTTGCAGTCCTGGCCCAGAGCAGGCTCTTGCTGTACATGTGATCAGATGATTGCCATGTGAGCATCACACACGTGTAGTGTGCAAGGACAAACAGCTTCCACAAGCTGACATCATCTTGCCAAGTTTGGATGCAACACCGATGGCTTCCACAGGCAGAAGGAAAATTCAGGAATTCCGATTTGGTTTTCACTTCTTTGGTTCAGTAACTCATTTCTAGAGCAAGTGTCTGTGCCTCAAGTGTGGATGTCCGTGTATGAAAGGGCTGGCTGGGTCTTTCTTTTCCTTCCTGAGAAGGGAAAGATATGTGAAATTCAATGACATCTGCTGAAATTCAAACATATTTTTATTTATTCATGGCCATGATCAGGGCAGAACCTCTAATTTCAACCAATAATTAGACTTGACAATAGATGTGGAAATAAAACATTTTTGCTGAATTCACTTGTCATTCCTCCCTGCTGTAGCCGGTGTAACCCAGATGTCAGCTGTCCCCTTATTTTTCTCTTGGAGCTCCCCCTCCCTCGTCCACTCATATTAATGCATCCGTGAGACTGTGGCACTTACCGAGGGTTCCAAGGGGGAGATGGGGCGAGGACCAACATTGCATACTTCACAGTCGCCCACTTAAATATCTCCGGAGGCCCAGGAACAGTTTCCTGGGGGCATTTCTATTGTCTCTCCACCAAGAATCTCTTTTCCTTTCTCCCCCTCACATACCCAGAGCAGTCGGTTTCAACCTGCCCCTCTCTGCCTCTACTTCTGACCTCCAATTCCTGCCTTGCTCTTAGGCAGTCTTTGACTGCCTTCTCGATTTAATGCCGGCTGCTGTTCACAGCTGGTTTAAAGGCCTCTGAGCCAAAAGGCCCACCAGCCTTTGCAACTTGCCTAGCATCCCTTCTGGACGTTCTTGGATCACTTGCCATTCTCTGCGCTGACCACGCACGTGCTTGCTTATGCTTTTTGCTGTTTGGTCCGTGGGATGAAGGTAAGGATTAGGAGATGGTCAGACCTGTAGGAAGTCCTTGATGGACTTTCCCTGAGCTTTTGGGGGATGGTGGGGCCAGGAGGTAGGGAAACAGGGAGTGCATGGCGATGAGGAAGGACAGACAAGGAGGACAGACAAGGCTCTCAGGAAGGAGAGGAGAGATGGGGGCAAGAGATGGGGGCGGGAAGAAGGGCCAAGAGAAGTTTGTTTAATAGAAGAGGAAGGTACCAGTGCATATTCAAAGGTGGAAGTAGAGCGGGAGAGGTTGAGGTTTAAGAGGGAGACGGCATACTCATGGACAATTGTCCCTGAGAAGGTGGGAGGGCACAAGGTCCAGAGCAGGGGAAGAATTAGACACAGCAGAAGACACGATGGAGGAGAGAGGGTGTAGGGGACGGGCCTGCGGACAGGTTGAGGGCTGAGGCTGGGTGGATGGTGACCTCCTGGAAGGCCATCTGCGCGCAGTCTTTCCAGGTAGGGGCTCTGCTGTTGGTGGTGGTTGTCACTGACCACATGCCTTCCTGGATCCTGGCTACACACCTGGCCTGCAAGCTCCCTTTGGACAAGTGTCTTTCCAGGGGTCTGCTGGATCCAGCTCCTGCTGGTGCTGATGGCTAAAGCTTAGGAAGTTTGCAAGACAGTTGTCAAACCATTGGTAGCTTGGAACCAGCTGCGGGGAGAGAGTGTGTGCACTCCAGAAAGCAGCCATGGCGACAGTCAGGGCCTTTTCTTCTTGGAGAGCTGGCTGGTCAGCATTGAGCAGCACACCACTGCTCTGGACCTCGCTCCCCACGGTGCTCCGTCTGGTGTGCGGCTTGCTTTCGTCTGCCCCATTGGGTGCACTGCCCTCCCCCTCCTCTGTTGGGGGCTTTGGTCTGCTGGGCCCAGCTTCCTCCTCTGTCCCGGGAGAATTTGCAGCCTGCAAGGCAGGTCAAAACAGGACACGTGTACAGCGGACTATGGCTTCCGAGAGGCGTGGGTGCATGTTGCTGGGGGAACGACTGCACTAGGTGTTTGTGATGGTCTCCTGCTGCGGAGATGGTCCCGCTGAGGAGATGCTTCAGCGAGTCTGGCAAACTTTGGCCTTAATTATTGATTTCTGCGCTCGCAGGCTGGTGGGAGAGGGATTTCCCCCTCCTTCCCGGCTCCATAAAACACACGCACAGAAGCGAGCAGTGCAGCTGCCCCTCTTGCTGAGGACGAGGGTGTGAGTGTGGTGGCAGCTTGTAACTCACCAGCAGAGCGGCTGGCGAGGCCTCCAGGAGTGGGGTCTTCTTCCCAGTTCTCCAGCAGAACAGCTGTGCCCGTCTCCCCCTCCCCTCCTCGCCACAGCGTCTCCCAGCTGCTCCCGCTCCGGCTGCCATTGGCCAGGAGCACATGCTGGGGAATTGGAACCCGGGACCTGACATGCCCTGGGTGTGTAGTCCAGGGGGTATGACGAAGCCGGGAGAGACCGAGGCCTGGGGTTGAGTTTGGGCTCTGATGGGTAATCTCCCAGTGACCTTGGGAAAGCTACTGAACCATCCCGCCTCAGGGGTCTCCCCTGTGAAGGATTCAACATGATCATGTTCGTAAGGAGTCTGGCACATGGTAGGATCTCAAAAGGTGATGTTGAAGGGACATTGTGGGACTGAGGAAGATTTATTATGGATTCCATATTCCCTTGCTGCAGCAAACCTTCCTCCTCTGGTCACTGAAACTTCTGATGATGTCTGCGTCTACTGGTCTCACCGCGTGCTGCCGCTCAGTATAAGGATGAGCACGTGTCATGGTGTGAGAAACTGGTCAGGGAACGAGGTGGCGAGCAAGGCCTCAAGGCAGCGGCGTGCTGCGGACGTTTAACGGCGCACAGAAACCACTTACAGCTGAGATGTTCCGAGTCAGGGCTGGCAGTCCAGGTGAGGAGGACTTTGGTGGAGGGAAGGTGGACCTTTCAGAGCAGGCCAGAGACATTGGCAAAGGCTCAAAGAAGGAACTGGAGGCAGGCTCAGGGGCCAGATGGGAATAGCCCAGAGGAAGAACTAGGGTGAATTGGTGGCTTAGATCTTAGACTCTGCGGCCTGAAAGAGGCGATTTTAAATCTTGGTTCCACCATTAACATGGGACCCTGATCCATGAAGTGGTGACGCGTGAGGATGAAATGAGATAACATGGGTAAAACGTTGGCATAGTGCCCGGAGTTAGTGAGGGCTCCGTGAACGGTAGGCGCTCTTGGTACTATGGGCCTTGTCTCTCTTTCCACGCTCCAGTGTCCTTGAGAACAGAAAGGTTGTTCTCCATACTCAGCAGAGGGTGTGGTATATTCTGAGTGCCCACCCCCAGGACTCTGTTTGACTGATAACATGTCGCTGGGCCAAATACATGTTCCGTACATGTTTACCAAGCACCTGGGCCTGGCACTCTGCTAGTCACCGGAAAGCAAGATGAGGAAGACATAGACCTGCCCCCAGGTCTCAGCTGATGGTATGTGTGTGTGTGTGTGGGGGGGGCACTCAGTTATAAGTTAGTGTTATGTGCCATGATGGGGATTCAAGCAAATCAATGGAACATCTATCTTCATCATTTGGGAAAGGGTATGAAAGTGTCCAGCACATCAGATACAATGTTGGTGCTATGAAATGGTTGAGAGTGCAAGTCCCCCTTCCCGGCCTGCCTTCCCATTTTCTCATCTCTATGGACTATTCCACTGCGTGGGAGGCTGGGCAGCCCATTGCTCAGATGATCCAACTCCGCCCTCAGTTAGCATTTTGCGGAAGACTATACCCCTACTCTGTCTTCTCATCTCTCCCGCTTTTCTCATTTTTGTCCTAGTCCCCTTCTTTTTATCAAAATTTCTTCTCCCCACAAACCTTCAAAGGGCTCCACCCATCCCCAGTGGTTCTAGGTTAAAGAAATTGTTCATTGCCAGTTAAAAATTTTTGTACTGCTTTTGAGCCTGTAGAACAAAGCATTGGTTCTGACTTACTAGAATTCCACTGGGAAGGATGGTCCGTCAGCACTCAGGGAAGTCCTAGAAGGGCAGGGAGTCTAAGGTTGGAGGAGCGCCGAGGCTCAGGAGTCAGGAGCGCGCGCGCACACACACACACACACACACACACACACACACACACACTATCTATGTCATCTATGTTAGGGCGAGTCAGAATCCAGGAATACTGATTTCAGCTGATCTGAAATTCTGGAGGTCAAGGCAGAGAGGTAGCAAAGAAGCCAGAAAGGCATCTAAGAACCAAGCTCTAAAGAGTTAGGCAGGGTAAGTGCTAATGGGTACTGAGGAGTGAAGGGGCAGGGCCCGGAGAAGGAGAGGACACAATGTGCTATGGGGAGACTTCCATACCAGTCCAGGTCCCCTCCCAACAGAGGTTCCTCTGTGCATCCTGCTGCAGTGAGTCTGCTCAAGGCCACGGGGAAAGGGGGCCATGGCAGTGCTAGGAGGGAGGGGACACTGGCAAAAATCGACAGGGGTGCAGAGGAACTTTCCTCAGCCTTTTGACTGTTGTTTCTGACTTACTTTTCTTGGTGGTTGACTAAACATTTTTTTTTTTGTCATGACCTGCCGTTGTTTCAACAGAGATAGAAAGAAACCCTCTGTCTCATGTTGGCGAAGACATGCACTGTTTCTATTCATGGGAATGAGTGGTATTGCTGAGCCACTCACACTTCCCCCTAAGATGTGTGTTTGTGACATAAGATTCAAAGGATTGCTGTCAAGTATGTATATATGTATGGATGGATGTGTTTATTTATTTCTATATTTATTTATTTGATCTTTGGACTTCGAAATGTGTGTAATTGTTCATGTTTTCTTGGCAATTCAGAACCAAATTATAGTCCATTTCTTACTGTGTACCTCCTAGGGTACCATTTATTTATAATTCACCCTTGGCTTCATTTTATTTTCCTCCCTTATATTTTTCTCACCCTTATTTTTCTTGATCCCTCTGTGTTCATAATCACCTCAGTTCTTTTAAAAATCAGATTTAGAGTTGAATAAGAGTGATTCCTATAATATTCTGCCTCTGTGTTAAATAAGTGTATGTATATTGAGAGTCCACAAGATGATTTGCTCATCAGTGCTTGCAAAGGCAACATACAACATTGAGCCCCAGGGGCTATTTGCTAAAGAAAAGACAGTGCCTGCCCTCAGGGAGCTACTAATCTGAAGTCATAGACAAAACAGATAGAGTCAAGCTAACAGAACTGTTTAGCTACAAAATCACAGAGGCATTATGAATGGAAACGTTTCACTTCCTCTTTCATTCATTCAAAAGACATTGCCGAGTCCCTAAAATGCACGAGACAGCGGGCTACTTCCTGCTGTAATGCTGTGGTCCACATAGACAGGATGAGCTCATGCACGGAGGTCCTGGCGGGCTTGCTGGAGGAGGTGGCTGTGAGGTCATCCCTGCAGGGATGGAGATCCTGGGCATCTTCCTGGAAGATGTGAACCTTAGCCATTGTGTTTGGCGTGAATCCAGCATTTTCTTCTTCCCCTACCATACATGGCTTCTTATTTTAGTTCAGGAGGTGAAAGTTACTTCAAAGACTGCCTAAACGCGCAGACTTCTTGTCTTTGGTAGGCAGTAAGGCTTTCCCAGGTTGCTCTGACAGCTTTCCCCTGTCTCTGCCACCTCTTCCCAAATGATGTTCAGACTTTGAGCCAGACAGCCTGTGGACCAGTGGGTGCGTGAGGCAGCCAGCCCTCACCTACTCATCACCCTAGAAGCCCATCGGGCGGCACTGAGATGCCCCTCGCTATTGGGAGGAGAGAGCCAGGATGGGCCAAGATGGCAGATGGCTGAGGGGGCACGCTGCTTGCAGGCCCCTCTACCTTTGCTGCCCGTGCCACTGGAAGCTGCTGGTGACTGTTTTTAGCTCGGCTGTCCCTGGGCTTGAGGAGAGAGCTTTTGTAGCTACGCAGGAATGCAGGGTATTTTTAGCAGAGAGATTCTGCTTCAGGCACGTGCATTGTGGTCTTTCAGGCGCAGGCATGGCAGGGGCTGGGGCCTGAGAACCTGGGGTGGGCTGACTTGGCTAAGAAAGTCTTAGGAAAAAGAGAGGCGGGGGCAGGGGTGAGGAACCTGGACATTCTGGTCCCATGTTTGTTTTGGTTTTTAAAAATACGTTTATTGATGAGAGAGAGAGAGAGAATCATCAATGATAAGAGAGAATCATCGATCTGTTGTGCCTGGTAGAGCCACTGGGGATGGAGCCTGCTACTTTGTTACGTGCCCTGACCGGGAATCAAACCATAACCTCCTGGTTCATGGGTCAATGCTCAAGCACTGAGCTATACCAGCCGGGCTTTTTTTTTTTTTTTAAATCTTGTCTTCTCATTTCTCTTCAGAAGCTGCTGCCCAGGTGACAGGGAGGTAGAGCCAGGAAGGAAGGGAAGGTGGAGGGCTGTTCTGAGGTTGAAAAAGTACCGGAGAGGCACTCCTGAGCCATGGGAGCCAGTTATTGGGCCTGATGTCACCCCAATAAATTTAACAAAAGAAGGAAAAAAAGAAAAGAAAACAGGAGGTATTGAAGTTAAAACTCATTGAAACCTTTCCCTTGAGTTTGAAATAAATTTGTAGTCATTTATTTTTTTTTAATCACAAGAAAGAAAGGATGAACAAGTATTTGCCCATCTGTTTATAATTCATGCTATAGCAACATACACTTTTTAGTCTGGAAAATTTATGAGTCAGCTAGCTTAGTCCATTAGCTTACTTCTCTTTCCTGCCAGACACTCCTCCCTCTCTGCCCTTTTCAGAGATGAGGAAACTGAGGCCCAGAGAGGTTAAGTGACTTGCCCAAGGTCATACTAACTAGCAGCAGCTTTGAGACTGAAACCCAGCTGTCCCAACACCAAATCATCTGTTTCCCATCTTGTTTCTACACTGTCTGTATTTATTACATTGTTGGAAACATCTATGTGCCCATGTTTTGTTCTTATTTTAATGAACAAATTAAAATGAGAACTTAAAGGACTATTTGAGATAAGGGTGGCCAGGGGCCATGCCTAGAGTCTTGGAACTCTGAGCATTTTTTAGCTTCCTTCTTGGCTACTCTTTTAGTTTTCCTTCTGCTCAGTGTTTTCCTGAGCATGTACTACACAGAAGGCACGGTGCTGGGTACATTCACGTGGATTATTTTGTGAACTTAACAGCCTGCGAGGAAAGCATCAGACCCATCTTTTCAAATCTGAAGACTCAGATAGAGAAGGGTTAAATGGTTTGCTCAAGATCAAATACCAGCAAGTGATAGAGCCAGAACTAACAGCCAGGTCTGTCCGCCACAAAGACCAGAGCTCTTTCCACGACCCCAGCGGCTTGTGCGGTACCTCAGGTGCTGTGTTACCCGGCGTGTTGGGCACGATGGTGGCCCGCTGATCAGTGGAATGAGCTGTCTTTGCTCACATGCGGTGTGGGTTTTCATGGACATGTAGGAGGAGATGGGGCCTGTTCCTTCCCACTCTTACATCACTAATGAATGAAAGGTCTCCTTCCCCCCGGGAAGTCTGTCCTGAGTGAGCCCAGCCTGTGTAGACCATCTCTTTCCTTGGACCCTCAGCTTTGCTTTACAGCTGCTTTAGAGAGCTACCTGAACTCTTCCCTTTGTTCCAGAGCCCCCTTTTTGTATGTGTTTTGTCTCCCCGGTGGATAATAAAAAGGTTTAGTATAATTGAATGAATGGTTATTGAATGCTTCCCAAGGAGCTAGGAGGTGGGTCACAGAGGTGGCTTTGGGCTTCAGATCTTATGACAGGACTGGGCCTTGAGCCATTTATCCTTTTAACAAATACAGTGCCAGACAGCCTCAAGGGGCGAACAGTCTAGTAGGGAAGGAAGACAAGCACACAAGGTACCCTGAATGGCCCAGACACCTCCAGCTCTGAGGGTCAAAGGAGTTCACGCTGACATTGATTGCTCAGCGGGACCTAGCCCCACCCTATCTCCTGGTGTCTGTCTCCAGGAGATAGCTCATCTGACCGCTGGGATGAAGCAAGCTTTCACATTAGGCTGTCTTGCTCCTTAACTTACCCCTGCACAGAGATTTCAGCCTCCCATTGGGAACACTGGGGACAGCAAAGGTCCTCACATGACATGAGTAATAACAAGGACTGAGGATCTAATTTCTCCCAGGTGGGTGAAGTCCCCATGTTGGGCAGGAGGAGGGACAACATAAACTCCATGGGTTCAGAGACCTATTGGTCTTGTTCATCTTTGTATCCCCAGCTCCTACTGTGGCCCATGGCACATCCATGTGATGTTGAATGAATGAGTGGATGCATGAGAATGGACTTATTCAGTTTATTCATAGGGAGAACTGTGATTGTCTGAAGAGTTGAAACTTGACACATCAGAAAAGAATAGAATAGGCCTGGGATCATTCCGCATTGAGAACAGATCATGGGCCAATTAAAAATATATTTTTAAAATTAAAAGTATTTTTAAAATATAATTTTTAGAGACAGGTTGCATGTTTTCTGTTTATTCTTCCAGATTCACTGTCACCATGTCCAGCTTTGCTCTCAGCCCTGGGAGGGCCACCCTTATCCCTCCCCAGTGGCTTTCTTGCCCTCTGGCTTCTCCTAGGGGAGCCCTGGTCGGAGGCAGAGAGAGGAAGAGGGTATTTTCCCCTTTGGCTCTCACCATGAGGGGTGCCCTTGGGCTGTCTGTGTCTGTGACTCTTCTTTTCTTTTGTAACCACCCTCCCCCTGTGCTTGCTGACACCTCTGTTTCTAGCCCTGGGTATTACACCTTGTGATTTCCCTATACCTTGCCCACACTTTTGAAATAGTCCCTATATTATTCTAATTTGAGTAGACCATCTGTTTCCTGCTTCCAACTGGATACATAGGTGCAGCTCCCCAGGTCTTAAAAAGCTGCTGAAGGTTTCTTCCAGCTCATCCTTGTTCAAGTGCCTTTTCATTTCCTTTATTTTCGTCATAGGTGTGAACTGGTTGCTTCCACCAAGTCCGTCAATCAGGATGGAGATGCCAGTTTATTTATTTTTAAAAATATATATTTTATTTATTTTTTACAGAGAGGAAGGGAGAGGGATAGAGGGTTAGAAACATTGATGAGAGAAACATCGATCGGCTGCCTCTTACACACCCCCTACTGGGGATGTGCCCGCAACCAAGGTACATGCCCTTGACTGGAATCGAACCTGGACCCTTCAGTCCGCAGGCTGACGCTCTATCCACTGAGCCAAACCGGGTAGGGCGCCAGTTTATTTTAATAGATGTGTAAACACTGGCCTGGGAGAAGGGGGCTGTATGTCACCCAGACACCGCCGCACAGAATTACTGATGTTAGTAATGACCAGTGTCTGGGGCAGTCTTGCTCTGCATCTCAAGAGAAAGCTAAACTGGAAGAGAGAGAGAGCCCTCTGGTCTCCCCTGACCTGGCCTCTCTTATTTTGGATTTCCTCAAAGCAGAGATAGAGATAGGGGTTTGGGTGACTGTGGCTTATGGAGGGAGAAGACTCGGGAGAAAGGAGTCAGGGAAGTGGGGTAGCGCTGAGAAGCTACAAAGCAAGGATGTGGTCCCCACTAGAGTCTGGCCCCAGCCTGGTCCATAGAGAGCTCCGGATTTAACCTGCACCACAGAGTTGGTCCCACTCCGAGGCTAAGGGGCTGCCTTTGTACCCCTGGGTAGGTCAGTTATTGCTGTAGGCCGACCTCAGGGTGGTGGATGTCACCTGGGGGTTAGGTGGCTGCTGTTCCGCTGAAGGCAATTCTTTGAAGAAAAAGGAAACTGTGAGCTAATATTCACAGCACCTGGGGGTCGGAAACACCTGCCTGGTAAAGGGCATCTAGGCGGGGCCCCAATAGTGGGACACTACCCTCCCTAGTCTTGTTCAGTGAGTACATAACTACCACTGCATTCATTTTGCTAGTCAACACACATTTTTATACCCATCCTATCTACCTACCTGCCTTCCTCCATTCCTCCCTCCCCTATTTCTTCCATAAATGTTGAGTGAGCCCCTGGACCAATGGGATAGTCAAGACAAATATGACACAGGCTCCCTCTTGGAGGCTCTTACTCTCCTACTGGGTTGAGCTAACCAGCCACATAAGTAGCATATGAAGCTCATTTGGTTGAATATTAACTCATATAGGGGAGGTAAACGTCCCCTAGGAGTCTAGAGACAGTAGTGATCAGTGAGGACTGGGATCATCAAAGAGGATCTGAAAGTGAGACCACAGCACCCAAGGCCACTGGTGTACTGATTGGTGCCAACAATGGCGCCCAGGGCCTCTCACCCCCCTCCCTGGGCTATCCCCTTCTCAAGCGATACCTGTGGAAACCAAATGCCGTGTTCAGTTCACACCTCTACTTAATTCCGTTCCTTTTAGGCCACACAAAGTTTCTGTTTCAACAAAAGCCTCTGTAGGGGCAGCTCGGCGGATTCCCTCTTGTTCTGCCCTAAAACAATGGGGCTGGGACAGATCGTGGCGGAGTGAGGCGGAGGCTGCGGCCGCCCTGCCCGAAAGGGACAAACGCTGCCTTTCAAGTCCCTGGTCGTAATCCAATCCTCCTTTCAGTTCTATTTGTGGGATGAAACCAGGTGGAAACCAGGGGGAGGAGACCGCGGTAGTTGTGACCTATTCAGAGTGTGTGGAAAAGGATTCCTTCTTCACCTGGGAAATAAATGTGCACTTTTGATGCTCCCCATGTTTATCGCTGTCCATCGCTCCCTGTAGGGCCACCCGTTTGGGCACCAGACCTCAGGCCAGGCTGATAAGGATCGGGATACGGAGGACACAGTCCTTCTGCGAGAAACAGGACTTCCCTCCAGGTTCTCTGGCTCAGTTCTGCTGAGCCCGAAGTCGGCATCTCCAAGTCCCAAAATGTCGGGTTGGAGCTACTGTCCTCGGAGAGAAGGGAAGCTGGCACTTGGTTCTTGTCCGTGGCAGTGATCCTGAAAGGTTTCCTGTTTAACATTTTATTTGCATTAAGAGAAAATAGCCAGCCTCTCCGAGCTGGAGAGGACGCAGGGTGCGCGCATGTGCACTGTTCCGGGGTGAGGGTGGTGTGGGGTACTGTTCGCTCCACCCCGAAACCGACTCCTCCACAGCAGCCATTTTCAACACGATCCTTGTGTTTGCTTGGCAAAATCCAGGATTGGAAAAACAAAAGATTTCCCTGCCAGTTTCCATTAATTTCAGCAGTAGCAGCAGCAATCTGGTTCTCTCGGATAAATGTTGGACAAGAAGGGCCAGGGTGCAAGGCTAGGCTCTCTCTGCCCACCTTTCCTCTTCCGTAAGAACATGTGGCCAGACTGAATGATGGGCAGAGGAGCTGGCAACACACCATAGGTAGGTGGGAGGACAGGGGCCTCTGGAGGGAGTAAGGATGTAGAAGAAATGGACAGCGTGGGTCATGGTGGAGTGCCTCCTCTGACCCAGATGAGGGACGGGTCAAGGGTCACTCCTCACCTGCTGGGGCTGGAGAGCGTCCAAGGGGCCTGATGCTGGCATGTGAGACCAAAGGATAGGTCCTGAGGTGTCTGCTGTCTGGGGTCGCAACACACAGCCTGGAAAACAGGAGCTGCCCAGTTACAAAGGATGACACAGGTGTAGGGGCCAGTGACCCAGAGGGAGCAGCATGGGGCTGGGGAATTTCCACTGGTTCCACAGTGAGCTTGGTTTGTGTGAGCCGCCTGGAATTTTTTAGGAATCCTGCAAGTAGGCTGGAGACGCCCCACTCGGGTGCGGTCCTCAAAGCTGGTGTCGCAGTTTGCCGATGATAGTGGAAAAAGGGCTATTTGCTCAGTTATTTTTTCGTTGTATTTTTTCCCTCTCCTTAGATTTGATTATCTGGGAGGCAACTGTATGGAATTGGGAGGAACATGTGACCAACAGAGTGAGCTTCTCAGATTGGTCACCAGCCTTCCCCAGCCTTCACTTGACCTCCACTAACGTCCTAAGGTCAGAGGAAAGGTGGGTGGTAGCCCCTAGAGAGTTAGAATTGCTCACACTCCTGTGTAAAGAGCCCATTATCATCCCAGTATACAGGGCACCACTGGATTAGATCCTTCCCTGAATTAGCTGGTTAATCACAGCTCTGCTATGTGGACTGCAAGTGTCCAGGTGTCCAAGGGTTAGTTAAAACCAGACAGCCATCAACCAACCCGCCCCCCTCCATCTCTTCAGACATCTCACAGCCTCTCACAATGCACTGAGTCCAGAGGTGACGACTTAGTGGGGATGACGAAGCAGCTCTGCTCTCTGAGTCCTCACCGTGGAGCCTGGGCTGAGTGCTGTCCCCCACTGTCACACGCAGGCTGCTGTCATTCCTGAGAAACGCCGACTACCTTCATTTTACAGATGACAAAACAGACTGGAAGACTCTGGCTTGCCAGAAGTTATATAGAGTTGGGACCTTAACCCAGGCTCGTTTACATGCAGGCCCTGCTGGAGTACCCCCGAGGGTGAGGGGGTCCTGGCACTGAGCATTCTCTGCTCACCAGAGAGGGAGAAAAGGGTGGCAGTCCCAGCCCTCAAGGGCCTTCCTACAGGCTGACATCCTAGAGGTAGAGCACAACCTACTGAGTGTCATGTCAGCCTTGAAGCTGACGACTGCATGTGAATTCCTCACCCTGTCTGGGCTTCCACGATATAGATTCCGTGTGTGTGTGTGTGTGTGTGTTTGAGAGAAAGAGAGGGAGGTTTTTGTTCATTTCCTCCGTGTAACTGTGGAAGTGAGGAACTCCAGAAGGGATGGAAAGGAACTGAGATTGAGTAGAAACCAGCCCTGGCAGCCATAACTAGTGTCTGGAATCTGAAGACCTAAGGAATCGCCTGTCCGTTGCCCAGCACTTTGACATGCATCAACATGGAAACAGACCATGGAAATTTATTTCCTCTGAGACACTGAAGATGCTTAATCAATACCCTTTGATCATTTGACTGTTACTTAAGATTATGGCAAACATGTTGCCCATTTAACATCACCCCTTTTACATATATTTTTGCTCTAGTGTTTTAGCGTGTTCTCTGTGGACATTGTTTTTCTCTAAGTAGGAGTCCTCCTTTGCATTGAGTTGGTCAGTGTGAGTTTGACCCTTAAAGATGAGTATAAGAAGCCCTGTGGGCTGCATGGAAGAGATACGATGGTGCCTGGACTACGTGAGCTCATGCATTTCCCAGCATCCTCCCTGATAGGCAAGCACACAGGACTAAGCCTGTCCACTGGACGGTAGCAGAAGTGCTGGATGTCACGTCCAGGCCAGAGCACATCAGAAGGGCTGCGAGTCCTCCTCTGCCCAGCCAGTCTGGAAGCCACGTGTTGAGATGTTGGTGTCACACAGGGAGCTGAGACCCACTGATCTACAAGAGACTCTGAAGGAGCAAGAACCAATGTGTGAAGCCTCTGAAATTTTAGGGTTTGTTACCACTGCATAGTCTAGTCTGATTTTCTGGAAGAAAATTTACCACTGGGTTTTCATCTATACTTTTATTTTATTTTCCAAGAGGTGGAAAGAGATGTTAAGGTGAGAGAGTGGGAAGGAACACACTTGTGGCATTTGAATGTATGTCCTATTTGTGTAACACTGATACCCCCCCTCCCCCTCCAATGACTCGCTTCTTGTCACCAGTGGGTGTGGGATTTATGTCTCTTTGCATCCTCCAGCTGCATAGGAGATGTTTGATAAATGGTGGTTGAACTGAGATGAGTGAAGCTTGGCTTGCTAGAATATAAGCTCTCCGAGGTAAGGAATTTGTCAGTTTAGAGTATTGTCTGACACATAGGAGATGCTTTAAAAAAAAAAAGGCGGGATGCTGATTTGAAGGGGTCAGAGTCCATGGAACACAACAAGCCAAAGAATATGAGGATGCAGGCTGGAAGGGTTGTCCTATTCACGAAGGCTCGCTGGATGATAGTAAGACCAGGATGGAGGGTAAGTGAGCCAGATAAATGAGGGCGCGTGACAGCGATGTCAGAGCACATCACTGCCCACCCTCCAGTGCTGCCGTCCACTGACCTCTTTTCCCACCCCTCTCATTTACTGGCTGTGTAACCCAGTCCCGCTTTTATGGAAAACATTTTTATACAATGGCAAGGCCAAATGTCCGAGCACCCAGGATAGTGGCGAAGGAAAGTCAACTGGGGAGGAAGGTCAAGGCAGGTGCTGGCAGAGGTGAAGGCTCACCTGGCCGAGAGGGAGGAGCTGTGGTAGGAAGGTGTTCTGAGTTGCTGCAGGCCCCTGAGAGGATGACACCCCTTGTCTCTTGTGGTACAGGAGGCCACTGGGCCTTTGCTGAAAGTTGCAGAGAGAACATGAGAGACACTGCTGTGGGCCTTTGTAGAGGGGTTGTTGTGGCTTGAACCGGGTGGAAGACACTGGGGTTCTCAGTGCTCTTTGACCTTGGCCAAGGCCATCCCTGAGCCCAGAGGGAGGATGAAATTGGCTTATGCCCTGATGGGAGAGGTGGGCGCTCCTGGGCATCCAGGTTGGTAGAGGTTGCACCCCAGTGACTGAATGGGTTAGTTGATAATACAGCAACTCTTCAAGGTGGCATTAATCCATTGCTGAAGTTGGTGGCACCAATGGGAGGTGCAGTGAGCTATCAGGCTGACGTGGTCAAAGAGGAGTCCCTGGTGGAGCTGGGCCATTAAAAATGGGTGCATTTCTGCATCTCTCCTTGGAGTGGAGGTGGAATTGAGCTGATCTCTGCAGGGCAGTGATGAGAGAGGTCAAAGACTGGGTCAGATGAAAAGGCTTCTCAGCTATACCTATAGGCATGGGTAAGAGGGTGGGGCAGGCATCTTCTGGAGAGAGCAATGGGCTTGGGGAGTTGATTACTTGGCAGATTGGCACAGTCTGTCATACTGGCCTCTTTACATGTTTTGTGGGTGTTTAGATGCCTTGTTGCTCAATCCCAATGTTGCCACTGGTTTTCACAGCAGGTGAATTATATTAAGCTAATGCTGTTATAAATATCCAATGGCCCTTGGCAGAAGACAGGTTCCCCACCCCTAAGTTAGAGGAACCTGACCCAGGGCCTCTCATCCCAGTAAACTTCCCTCATCGTTTACCCCTCTTATGATTGCACTAAGTTCTTCTTTTGCTCTAAGAAGGTGGAGTTCATTGAATGTGTCCCTCCCAAAGTTCATGTCTCCCTGGAACCTCAGAATGTGACCTTATTTGAAAATAAAGTCTTTGCAGATATAATTAAAGTAAGAATTGAGATGAGAACATACTGGATCAGGATGGGCCCCAATTCCAGTGAAAGTGTTCTTATATGAGACAGGAAAGGACATAGACACAGAGGAGGAGGTGGTGTGACAATGGAGGCAGAGACTGGAGCGATTCATCTACAAGCCAAGGGATGCCGAGGATTGCGGGCCAGGAGGGAGGCATGGGTGGCTTCTCCTTCAGGGCCTCCAGGAGGGACAATCCTGCCAGCACCTCACTGTTGGACTTCTGGCCTGCTGCACTGTTGTGTTGAGCCACCCAGGTTTGGGATGATTTGTTACAGCAGCCCTAGGAAACAAATACAGAAGGAAAGAGCAGATGAGATCTTTGAAAGACCTTCTGAGGCTGAGCATGGCTCACAGTGGGAAGACGAGGGGGTCAGGTAGGTGGTTGGGGTTGGGGGGAACTGAGGGTTCTTTCTTCCGAACGGGTAAAGCCTCAGTGAAGATCGTTCACCTCCGGCTTTAGGAGCAGACCTTCAGCTGCCTCCCCTCACCCGATGGTGCTCTGCCTGGTAGGGCCTTGGGATTGTTGATCCTTTGGGGTGGGGTGAGGCGCTCTCCATCTGAAAAGGTAGAGCGGCAAAACAGGACCTGTGCTATCCTGTAGAGTGGCCCATTCATTGACTTAACAATTCATGTATTGATTAATTCATTAAGTAAATTGTTAATTCCAGGCTGAATGGGAGCAGAGCTGGGCTGTTGGTTCCGCCCTCTCCTCTAGAGTTTATTCCCACACCCCACCAGGAATCAAATGCCTTCCCTAAAACTGAAGCCCTTCGGTGAGGTGGGAAGAAGCCGCTATACTCATTTATATCCACTTACTCGTACCATTAGTGATTTTATGGATTTTCCCTCAATAGGGTGTTTGCATTTATTTTTATTATTTTTTGTTATTGTTGTTAATCCTCACCCAAGAATATTTTTCCATTGATCTTTTAGAGAGAGTGGAAGAGAGAGGGAAAGAGAGAAACATCGATGTGAGAGAAACACATCGATTGGTTGCCTCCTGCAGGAGCCTTGACCAGGGCCGGGCTGGGGAGGAGCCTGCAACCAAGGTACCTGTCCTTGATCGGAATCGAACCTGGGACCCTTTGGTCCACAGGCCAAGATGCTGTATCCACTGAGCCAAACTGGCTAGGGCTAGGATGTTTGCATTTTAAAAGTGAGATCTGGAAAACTCAGTAATGCCTAACTCCTCGGGCCATTCCCCTTGTGTTGTAATCAAGGCAGGGCTTCCTTTGTCCTACAGTTCACCCCAGAGCAGTGATTCTGCCTGAATTCCTGGGTGACAAGCTAAGGCAGTGGTTGGCAAACTCATTAGTCAACAGAGCCAAATATCAACAGTACAACGATTGAAATTTCTTTTGAGAGCCAAATTTTTTAAACTTAAACTATATAGGTAGGTACATTGTTATTAACTTAATTAGGGTACTCCTAAGGCTTAGGAAGAGCCACACTCAAGGGGCCAAAGAGCCGCATGTGGCTCGCGAGCCGCAATTTGCCGACCACGGAGCTAAGGGAGTGGGCATCTCTGTGCAATGAGGTGGGATAGGCCTGGGGCTGGGGGCAGGAGAAATCGAGGGAACCCTCTCTGTTCCTGGGCAGATTCACCCCCAGTCCCTCAGGAGGAGGCTGGAAGTGGAGGTAGCTTACTTAGCCCAGGGCTTCCTCCTTGGGGTAGAGTTGACCTTGAGAGGGGCAGTGGCGTCCCCCATCCCTTCCTCTGGGGCTCTTTCCTGCCAATCTCAACAGTCTGGAAATGGAATCCCTGGGACCCTCCCCACCACCATTATTATAATAAACTCCAGAACGATAGCCACAGGGCCTCGAGCTTCAGGAATGCAGCCTGTAATTACCTCGCTTCTAAATTGCTCATGGTAATGGATGATGAGGCTCCGTGCATCAGACCCGTTAAATTGCAACTCATTCGCAGTTTAACTCGGCAGACAACCCGCTCAAACCTGGCAAATGGAGAGAATGTGAACTCTTCGGGAACTGGTAACTTTCAGAACAACCCGGAGAGTGCCAGGGACGCCAGTGGAAGGGAGAAGGTAAGTCAGTGAAGTCTTGGACCTCGAGTCGATTATTCATGACCACCTCCCTTTACTGCCCCCTTGGCCCCTATCACCGGGATTAGCCTGGAGCTGCCGGGATGACCCAGTGATCTGATTACACAGTGTGCCAGGCCCTCTGCCGGATGCCGGGGTAAGGAGGCTGAAACAGACCCCGCGGGGGCTCTGTCCCCAGGAGTTGACATCCCTCTGGCAGGGGCAGACCCACGGCCAGCTGTTTCAAGGGCCACGTTGGGGTGCGTTCTGTAGAGATACAAACTGAAGACCTTGGGCTTCATGGAGACCGAGTCATCTCACGTGGGGTGTGGGGAGATTGCGGAAGGTGTTCGAAGGAAGGTATCTGAATTGGATGCTGAAGAGTGCGTAGGCTTTGGGCATGCTGAAGGGCATAGTTAGGGAGTGGCCAAACTGCCACCCGAGGCAGGGAAAGGAGGCTGTGGCAGTGTGGCCAGGTCCTTAGGTGAGAGGGCAGGTGAAAGGGGAGGGAGAGAATGAGAAGGGGGCACTGTTTCCATGAGGTGGGGATGGGCTGTGAGGCCAGAGTCACTGTGCAGGCCTAATCGGTGATCATTCGGCCACCACTCCCCATCGCTGAGGCCGAGCCTCGGCTGGGACTGAATGCAGGCTGGTCCAGCCGTGGTCCATCTGCAGGTAGGCCACAGGGCCAGCGGTAGCTCAGTGCTAACTCAGTACTGCTGCAAACCAGCTGGTGGCTCAGAGCGCCAGGCACTGGTCCCCTACTCCCTGCCCACCACATCCTTGAGGAGGGACTGGGGTTGGTGCTCATGCCCACCCCTGGTGTGAGCCTCTCCTCTCCTCCCTGCTCCCCTTCACTAGCTCATGTTCTGAATGGGTCAGCCCAGCTCCAGAGAACTTGACCTTGGGGTGAAGACCCGGTGGCAGCGAGGTTTGGGGCGGACTGCAGCTGGCCATGCAGGTCTGGGGTGCAGCTCTCCCCAGGGCCTGTTCTGTCTGCCAGGACGGATATAGGACACGGCACTTCCCACCACCGGGGACAGGCTGCCGAGCCTGCTCCCAGGGGCCACGGGCTCCTGCCGACTTCACTCCCACTGTCTTCCTCTTCCAGCTGCCTTCCTTTCATTCCCCAGGCCCCACTGCCTCCAGAGCGCCTTCTCCTTTTGCTGTGAATCTTTATTTCCAGATTAGCCTCCATGCACACAAAATGGAGCGTCCCTGATTTGAGGAGCAAAAACAGTGATTACTAGATTGGTTCTCTCCCTCGGAATGTGGAGGAACAAACAATGCCTCACAATTTTAGTTTGTATAGCGTCTTTCAAACCATGCAATGCCCGGGGCACCGCGAGGAGTTGCTGTAAATAATGCAGTCGCCCAGATAAACATTCTAAACATCTTTGCATCGAGCTTCGGTTTGTCCTGCCATATGGGGCCAGGGAGGCTGGAGGAAAGAGATGGGTGGCCGGTGGGCCGCAGCCCCCAGACCCAGGGGGGAGGCCAACAGGGGTGTGGCTGGAGGGGCATCAGTGGGAGGGAGGTGGGGACTGAGGACAGGAACTGCTGCATTTAAGTGAGGTCAGGAACAGGCACAACGTGGGGAGAGGTAGGAGGGGGTCCCTGAGAGGAAGCCAGTGGGAACACAGTAGGTCTACTTCTGCAGGGGCCCCTCCACATGGGACAGGACTAGGAAGAGGCTGGTAGGTGGAGGACAGCATGGGTTGTTCCTTTTATGGAAGCCTTTAGGCCAGGGGTCCTCAAACTTTTTAAACAGGGGGCCAGTTCACTGTCCCTCAGACCGTTGGAGGGCCAGACTATAGTTTAAAAAAAAAACTATGAACAAATTCCTATGCACACTGCACATATCTTATTTTGAAGTAAAAAAACAAAACGGGAACAAATACAATATTTGTATTTGCATGTGGCCCGAGGGGCCAACCATAAAATTATTTTCATTGGTACTTCATAACTGTAATGTTGCTACTGTTATGCATCGTAATGTAAATATCTGATATGCAGGATGGTCTGAGGCAACCCCTGTGAAAGGGTCGTTCGACTGCCAAAGGGGTCGCGACCCACAGGTTGAGAACCGCTGCTTTAGGGCATCATAGTATGAACACAGGGTGGTCTGGTCCTGGCTCTTTTACTAGCGTAATCTGAAAGTTGGTTTTTCTAGGAGGGGCGTCGTTATGGGTCATTAGATTTCCCTCCTGACCTCATGGTCTGAGTCATTGATTCTGTGGCCCCAACACATCCCCCTGGTGTGGAACCATCAGGGGTTCCAGCCTCTTACCCTCTCCCCTTGCCTGCACCTGGGTCCCATCTCCCCCTCCCCCAGCTTCCATTGGAGCAACCCCACCCCCACTCCCGGGCTGAATCTGGAGAAGGGGAGGGTGGGCCTGAGGAACTAGACTTTAATTGAATAACCAGCCTGCCTCTGAATCTTCCCAACTATAAATAGGCATAAAGATACCTACTCACCGGGTTTGGGTGAGGATTAATCGAAATAACATGTACAAGGCACCTACTACCTTGTCTAGTGCATAGCAAGTACACAATAAATGGTTCTGAATATTCCGTTTCCTGGCGATGGTGATTTCACCCACTGAGAGGACACACGCATTGCCCTGGGGGGAGCATCTGGGGGCTGAGGGGGCAGTGAGGCGCACAAAGAGGTGGCGGACACCTGCCCTGCTGGGCCGCCGGGCGCCCTGCAGGGCTGCCTCTGGGATGGGCTCCTGGAACTCGCTCTGGTTTCCAAGTTGCTGGAGTTTTGTTCATCAGTTCTTCCTAATGTGGGTGAGGTTCGCCATATGGAGAGCAGGGAACAGTGTTAGAAAAGCTTTCACACATAGATAGCGCAGCACTTTCTCTGCTAAATGAGGACTCTCTTCCCCGTGCAGATTTCACACGCCGATCTCCAGGGTGTTGAGTTCCCTCCTCAACAGGGGTGGAGTTGTTGAGGCTCCTGGAGCCATTGTCTCCGGCTGGCGGGGTCCTGTTCCGACCCCAGGAGAAATCCCATCTTCTTTTTCCTCCCTGGGGTGCGGGTTTTCCAGCCCTCTCAGGTGACCCAACTTTGCTTCCAAGACCAGGAGCAGTATGCCGGCTCCCCCGGCCCCAGGCAGCTCGGCTGGGCTGCCAGGCCTGCGCGCCAGGGTCTCCCGGGATCCCCTCTGGATGCTGCTCTCATTTCCCGTCTGGAAGGGAGCTGGGCTGTGCTGAAATGAGCCCAAGCCCCCTGTTCCCCAGCCCATAGCGTGTTTTCTAGAACTTTCTCAGCCAAGGCATCTGCCGCCACCGTGTGACTCCCTGCCCCTCCTCCCCCTACTTCTCTGGGACTGACTGCTCCACTGTGCCTGTTTCAGTTGTTAAAAATAAACCTCTCCACTTGTCTACGGGAGGCTGAAATGTGCTGCCCTTCACCTCCCAGGGGGCACCTTCCTGCAGGTGCCTGGGGCTCTCCCTCAGCCAGCAGGACAGCGTCCCTCCCAGCTGCCTCATCGTCCAGCTTTGTCTGCCCAGGTGGGGCTGCAGTGAGCTGGGGGTACATGGGCAACCTGTTTGGCCTCAACTCCTTTTTTAGTGATCAAAATGGTTGTAATCATCAGCCATTTAATGTGCTGGTCTTATAAAGATAAGACCATTCCTACTTACAATAACTAGGCAGGATCTGTGTGATATCCTGACTTTAAAGAGGGGGAACCTGAGGCTCAGAGAGGTTAAGTGATTGGCACAACATTGCACAGCTAGCTATTAGTGACAGAGCTGATGTTCAAGCCCAGATCTACTGACTTATACAATTTCCATCACCTCCCCCCCACCCCCCTTCCCCTTTGTCTTAGTGCTAGCATCCTCCAAGGATGCCCCACACGTGGGTTGGGTCAGGGGCAAAAACTGCACAGCAATGCAGTTGAAGACTGTACCTGAAGGGCCATGGGAAGAGAGCCAGCGTTTTCGTAGGCTGGCTGGCTGTATGGATCGGTGTTCTGGGTGAAGCAGAGAAGTGAGATGCAGCCCGTCAGCGTCTACGACTCTAGGACTTTGGTGGAACTTTGCCACCCACACGGGTTTGGCTCTTCTTGGGTCCCCTGCACAGCCCTGTAGGGTCTGAGCTCATCTCACTGACCTTGATGGCAGGAGCTTTGCATTTCTCTGGGTAACTACCCCCTCGCACCCCTCAGCCAGCCCGTAACTCAATCAAATCCCAGAGGCAGCAGAATGGGAGCTGATGAAGGTTTCTTTTCATTTTGTCAGCTCTTCACTCAGATTTGGCCACCAGTTTTTTGTTTGTTTGTTTTTTTAAAATATATTTTTATTTAAAAAATATATATTTCTATTGATTTCAGAGAGGAAGGGAGAAGGAGAGAGAGATAGAAACATTAATGATGAGAGAGAATCATTGGTCAACTGCCTCCTGCCAGCCCCCTACTGGGGATTGAGCCCACAACCCCGGCATGTGCCCTGAAGGGGAATCGAACTGTGACCTCCTGTTTCATAGGTAGATGCTCAACCACTGAGCAACACCGGCCGGGCATTGGCCATCAGATTGACGAGGAGAGTCCCCAGGAGGGAGGGCAGCACTGGGGGTTAGCACAAGGCTTAGCGCTGCAAACTTTACCTCCTCTTTCCAGGTGGGTAAATAAGAAGCCAGTGCGAGGGAGGACATCTTTTCTCCAGCAGATCTCTGTCAGATCCAAATGAAAGGCCATCTGGAGGCCCAGTTTCTTTCTTATTTTGCTGATAAAGTGGGAGAGTCGGTGGGTGAGTGGCAGGGGGCTGGGGTGGGGGGGAGGCAGACCCAAAGGAGAGGCGGCGGGGAGGAGGGGCGCGGGCTCGGTGAATAGCGAACTCAAGAGCTCTTCTGCACAACGAGATTAGCACGATGTGAGCATTTCCATGCCAAGGTGCTAACGCAATAATACACGCGAATTTGCCAACTTTTCAAATTGAATGTATTTGATTATTTGCTTTTAATTAGTGTGAGTTTTGGAGTATGTACAGGATTGTCAGGGATACGCGCAAAGCCTCCTCCAGCCCGTGGAGCCTCCCTTCAGCAAAGACGGTCTGGATTGTTCTTTTTGAGCTGCGGAGAATGAGATTTAACCGCTCGGTGAAATGTTTTAGCTCGTCTCCATTGTGCCTCTGTTTCAACCTATTGGCAAGACCAATTGAAGTGAGAAAATAAACCTCTTATCTGATGTGAATGCTGTGAGCGGCTCCCAACTTTGGTTTTCCCCGAACACCCCTGTTTTGTTTTGTTTTGTCTTTTCGTTTTCTTTCTAGAGCTGGCTGTTACGCTGAGCTTTTCTCTTCTCCCTTCCCTGTAAGTGCATTTTAGGAAACATCTATACACGTGGGTAAACAAGTGGGCCGTGAGAGGCAGAGGAGATGAAGTTTGTTTGTATAACGTGGAAGCGTTTTGACGGCTCTCTCTGTCTGCTGGAGGTGTGAGCGTCCTGGGTTTGGTGCAGCCACGGTGGGCACTGCTCGGGCGATTGGAGGCCCTGCTGCACCAGGGACAGCGAGGCCCAGGAGAGGCCGGCCTCGCCAGGCCAGTGCCGGATGGAGTTAGCTCTGTGCCTTTGTCCCTGTGCTGCCCTTGCCCCTTGGGGACCATGCAGTCCCTGCTGGCGTACCAGCTACCGCATCTTTCATGTTGTTGTTATTTTACCCAGAATTCTCCCCCTCCTTCCCACGGGGGTTTTGCAGGCTGTGGTCACGGTCATTTACAAAAACAAAACAAGCCTTTCTTTAGCCCTAAACTTCAAGAAGCAGAATGAGGTGGAGAACGCAGTACAGCTGATTCATCTTCTCTCTCTCCATCTTTTTCTATCTGCTAGCGAGGAGAAAGAGGTGGGGTGAGGCATTTTCCGTCGGCGTGGCTCTCTTCCCTGCCTTTTTAGGCCTGTCCCTTGCCTTGCCTCTGCCCCATGACGCCGGGGACATGAACAGACACAGAAGCCTACCTTGGCATGGCCATCCACTTTGTCCCTTGCTGGCCCAGCAACTCGCCAGGGCCATGGAGGAGCCGCCATGTAGCAGGGAAGCAAGACCCCTCATAGGCATTCTGCGGACAGCCGCCCGTTCGCCCATTACCTACACAATCTCTGTTACATTAAAAAAAAAAAAATCTTTCCCCCCCTTAACAATAGAGAGGAACAAATGGTTGACAAATAACAATAGCAGCGGCTCTCCAACAAAAGCACGCAATTATTACAATTATACTATCCTTGATTAGGCTGCCATGCATTGCATTTCAATGTAATTGATGTTGTAGGTTGACACATCGGACACCAAATATTCTCGCCTGTCCCTTCTCTCTTTTGTTTCAGAAGCTGATTTGCATTTTCTATGCTTTTAGTAATGAAGACTTAGCACTTTTCCTCCATTAGAAAAAAAAAGAGAGCTACAATAATCTGCAACTCGGCACTTGTTTAAGGATTCTGACCCTCGCAAATACCACTTTGCTTCACACATTAGCTGCTTACAAAGAAGGAAGCTAATGTATCATCTAATTGGGCAAACCACTGCATCTGATTTCTCTCAATCAGACTATTAGCTTCGTAATTACCCATCTGCCTCGTGTGGAAAAACGGCAAGGCGCGCACCCAGCTAATAACGTTCTCAAGAGCCCTCCACCACAATGAGAGGAGGCGACGTGGAGGGAGATGGTCTCTAACCATTTCGGTGCCAAGGTGGTCACACAATGCAGTGGGGCCTTGCCAACCTCCCCCCGCCTGAATGTGCTTCATTATCTGTCTTTAATTAGTTGGAGGTTTGGGGGTCTGTTCAGGATTGCCGGCCTGCTGCTGCTGCTGCTGCTGCTGTGGTGGTGGCCGTGGCGGATGCTGAAGGATGGGGACCGTGGGAAGGTGAGGAGGAGGCTCCCTGTGGCCTCTGTAGGAGACACTTGGGTTGAGGGAGCAATGCCACCTGGCTTGGCAGGTGCCCTCGAAAGGCAATCAAGATTCCTCCAAGATCAGAGCAGTGTTTCACTCATCCTTTTATTTTTCGATATATTTTTTATTGATTTTAGAGAGGAAGGGAAAGGGAGAGAGAGATAGAAATATCAATGATGAGAGGGAATCATGGATCAGCTGCCTCCTGCATGCCCCACACTGGGGATGGAGCCTACAACTCGGGTCTGTGCCCTGACTAGGACTCGAATTGTGACCTCCTGGTTCATAGGTCAACGCTCAACCACTGAGCCACACCGGCCGGGCTCATTATTTATTTATTTTTTTCCTTTTCTTCTTCTGGGTTGGGTTCCTCACTTTTCCCCGTGGGGGGAAGAGGCACCCTTTGGGGCCCATCCTCGCCCCCGTGGGTACTTACCTGGGGACGAGGACATCGGGAAGGGGCCCTGGAGCTGCCAGTCTGTGTGTGCTCTGACCAGCGCAGTGACCCCTCTGACCTGTCACGATTTCTCTGGCTCACTTTCATCTGTTATCATGTTCTAAATGCTCTGTTGTTCAGCGCAGGCCTTGCCGGTGGTCTGAGGACTTTGTGACCTTGGGAGTGTCCCAGGACACCCCCTTTCCTCCTCCTCTGGAACCTGGGAGAGGAGGCTAGCCAGCTCGTGTCCTCAGGGATGGGGTGGTTGGCATGTGGCTATGTTTGGGAGGGCAGGTGGGGCCGATTTTGGTGCCAACTGGAGTGAGTTGTTGGCTCCCGTAACCCCTCAACTAGAGAAGCTCGGTTATTTTTTGTATACCCTCCTATGTCAATTTTATTTGAACAAAAGGTTCCAGCTAAAAATTCTGAGACCAACTGGACACACATGGCTAATAATGTCTAATGACTTAATGTCTATCTCAAGTCAGTAAAATGTGCTTGTGCGATACCAGGCTTCACCATCTAACAGTTGGTTAATTTAGCCCATGGCTGCTGCTATTTAAATAGGAGGTTAGCATAACAAAATGGAATCTTTGAAGGCTAACACAGGGATGAATTTTGCTTCTGTGTACTTTGTTGTAGCCAAAGTTTAAATGCGATATGATTTTAAAGACTCGCTGATGGTTAATACTAAAGTATTGGGTTGAGAACAGAAATTTACATATTCATTCTGTCCCCCAGAAAAACATGGTGAGAGGCCTATAGATAATATTTCTATTGGGCATAGTCCCTGCGTAATGTAACTTTGGTAAATGAAAGGTAAGTTATCCTCTTTATGCAAGTAAGAGACAAAGTCTCTGGATTCATCTTGGTCTTGCTAAATAACCATGGAGCTGGCCAGGGTGCTTCATGGTGGAGGCATAATATTTATTCATGAGTCCACCTCAATCAAACTACTTCATTTCCCACCACCAGTTCTCTCTCTCTCTCCTTCTCTCTCTCTCTCTTAAAGAGAGAGTGGGAGGTGGAGGGACACACAGAGAGAAACATTGATGTGAGAGCCAGGGAGCCTTTAGTCTGCAGGCCGACACTCTATCCACTGAGTGCAACTGGCTAGGACGCCACCAGTTCTTTTTAACTTCCCAATATCTCATTGAAAGAGGTGGGTTGGTCTGATAGCTTTCCTATTCTGCCTGTAGGGGAACTGGGTACCTTCATCGCCATATGTGTCTCTTAGGGTTTAGGAATTTTGTGGAAGATCCTGTTGTTGGATCATATAGAGTCTCATTTATAAAGATTGTCTAGAAATTTCTTCCAGGTTGGCTGTTTAGAAGCTCAAAGGCCAAATTTTAGCCTATCGCTATCGGCAGATTGGACCAGATGTCTTATATTTTGTGAATGCCACTGAACTTTTATTATTTTGCTGTGTATAACCACATTTTCCTCCTTTGCTCTTACTCCTGCAAATATATATTTCTCTTAAATCTTTTTGTACAATATCTGTAGTTGGTGGGAAAAGGTTCTGGTAGAAACAGAGACCAGTTATGTTAGGTAATTTGTCTAAGTTACACAGGAATGAAAACAGTTAAGAAATCGTTCTGGTGTCAAGAGCATGTTTTTCCAGATGTTTTGACGTTAGCTATGACATCTGCTAAAACTAGTTTACCTTGTGATCTGCTACAACTTCTTAATTTTTCTTTGGCAAGGTTCACCTAATTTGTGAGCATCCATCACAGCTTGCTTCGTCTTCCCTTAAAGTCTGGGATGCTAAGCTGTCTGAATGCCTCAAGCCACATCCAGGGACAGAGGTGAGGGAAGACATGCTCTGTGCAGTGGGCTTGAGTTTATGATCTTCACAGTTGTGGTACCAACCTCTGTTCCATCATAATCCGAGCTGCTCGGTCAGGGCTCCTCCTGTGAGAAGTCCCTGTTTGCTGGAGCCTCTGCATGGCCCCGAGTCCAGGTGAGAAGTGACTTAACGTATCACTCCAGCCGTGATACGCATCCGATGCAGTAGCCACTAGTTTCATTTAGCTACTTACCTTTTAACAGCTTTACTGAGGTGTAATTGACACGCAGAAGAGCAGAAAAGAGATTGTCTGCCCAGATTCTCAGAAGCCTCATGTAGGCCACCCCCTCACAAACCATGTTATGAGAGAGTCTAGACCAGTGGTTCTCAACCTTCCTAATGCCGCGACCCTTTAATACAGTTCCTCATGTTGTGGTGAACCCCAACCATAAAATTATTTTCGTTGCTACTTCATAACTGTAATTTTGCTACTGTTATGAATTGTAATGTAAATATCTGATTTGCAGGATGTATTTAGGGGACCCCTGTGAAAGGGTCGTTTGACCCCCAAAGGGGTCGCGACCCACAGGTTGAGAACCGCTGGTCTAGAGCCTGTGAAATGTGCTGCCTGGGACATACTCTCATTTTAGCCCCAAATAAGAATCATCTGTGTAGCAATCACTTTAATTTTTCACTTGCCTCCAATCATAGTGACTCTTCTCTGGAGGCAGATATGGGGTCTTTTCTTGAAGGACTCCTGCAGGGAAGGAGGTTCCATGATGCTTGGACTCCTACCCTTTTTAGAGTGGAGACCTCTATGAATTGTTTCGAATATGAATTGTTCATATCTTTTCCCTCCCTCCAGTTTTACTTAAAAACGTCATATGACCTTGAAAATAATTATAATTCTTTTGAAAATTTGAATATCATCTCTTCCCCCATCAGCATTGACCTGGGAAAAACTGAACAGACAGGACAGGCCCAATAAAACAGGGTCTACGTGTGAACTCTGTAATGAGTTCCAGTTTGAGCAACTCTCAGGAAGTTCTTCCCTACCTCCAACCACAGTTCCTCCCATCGAATTCTCTCCCACTTCCTCCAGGTCTTTCCTCAGAGGACGTGAGCATCATGCTAATACCCAGATAATTAGAAATACAGCCAACTTTCTATTGATTATAAGTAGATTATGTTGCAGTTTATCTCTGGCAAATCTTGCTCTCGTCTCTTGGTTAACATCTCTGTTGCTTACTTAATTTCTTTATTGCTTTTATAACCATTGCCATCTGCTGCTGAAATTGGAATTCAACAGGAACTAGAATGTTGAAGCTTTTAAAATGAAAATAATGACTTTGAGGCCAACGACAGGGGTGGGGGGAGGTAGAGGTCTTAGAGGAAGGGCAAACGCTATTTAGAGTCTGGTTGGCCGAAATCAAGATCAGGTTTGAATTTTGTCAAATGTCACAGAGCCTCTTGGAGGAAGCTCTGATCTTTGTAGCTGACCAAGTTCTTATTTATCAGCCTGAAAGGTGACATTGCTCATGTTCAACATGACATGTATGGCTGGGCAGAATTGCATATTGGGTCAGGTCTGAAATATGGGATAGTTCTCAGCTTCCCAGCTCCTTTGGAATTTTGTCTTTATGGTGCAGTTTCATGACTTTGTGTGCAATATCATGAATAACGAGGACGTCAGACATCCCCATAAGAAAAAGCAAGCAGAACCACAGACGGCAACGCATAGACTCCAAAGTAATTTAACGTGCAGAAACTAGTTCATATTTATCTAGTGTTTGGATTGCCTTGGTGAGGACTCTCGCATTTCTGTGGACGCTGAGGAACGGGTGTTATTTATGCCTTCATGTAGGAGTCGGAATATGTGCAACATCCTCAGCATCTGGACCAAGTCCAGTCTGTATTTCCACCCCCATCTGCTCCTGATATTTTAAGTAAAAATGTTTGTATCTGCATCCCCCAAGCCCCGTTGTAAATTGTAAATCATGCCATTATATGTGGTAAAACCACAATGTCAAGCAACAATTCACAAAGCCGCAAAGATTCTCCGGAGTAATTTTCTTGTTCTCGTTGATCAATTTTATATTTTCCCCTTGGCCATATGCACACATTAAATGGCACTAATTCAGTGAGAAAACTCATAAGGGATAATATTTCAAGTGGTGCAAATGGCAGCGATGCCTTCACAAGTACCTATTTTGTAATTGCCTCTGCACTCTACCTGAGTCCGCTCTCCACTGTCTCCGTTGAGTGAAATGGATGCGGAAATGGGGAGGGGGCGGGAGCAAGGGAAGGAAGAGGAGAATTTTCAGTTAAATTAGCTGTAAAAACAGGGAAATTTCAAGTCAAAAACTTCGTGGCTGCAATTCTTTCTTTCTTCTGGTGAGGACATTTTTAATCTGATCTGGAGAGCTGACAGGTGGGGAGAGCAGGAAGCTGCTGGCTGGTCAGGATGGGTGCGTAGAGTTGAATATCTCCCACCTGTTTCTTGATGGAGGCCTTGATTTAGGCCCTTCCTTAAAATTTTTTTGAGTGATAATTTTTAGTAAACTTTTAAATTCAGGTACAATATATATGCATACATATATTTAATTCAAGTACAACATATATACCGCTCTACAATGCCATTTTATCTTCTAGAACTTCACTATCCAATGCAGTAGCCACTAGTTTCATTTAGCTACTTATCTTTTAACAGCTTTACTGAGATGTAATTGACATACAATAAACTACACATTTTATTTTATTTTAAAATATGTTTTTATCGATTTCAGAGAGAGGAAGAGAGAGGCAGAGAGAGAGAGAGAGAGAGAGATTGATGAGAGAGAAACATTGATTGGCTGTCTCCTGCACGCCCCCTAGTAGGGATTGAGCCTAAAACCTGGGCATGTGCCCTCACTGGGAATTGAACCAGCAACCTCCTGGTGCATGGGATGATGCTCAACCAACTGAGCCATGCTAGCCGTGCTAAACGACACAATTTAAAACACACAGTTGGATAAGCTTTGACAGATGTGTAACGGTGAAACCACCACCACAATCAAGATAAACATATCTATCATCCCCCCCCAAAGTTTCCTTGTGCCCCTTGGCAATATCTCCCTCCCACCCCTCTCCCTCTCTTTAGGCAACCACTGATCTGTTTTTTGTAACTATAGATTAGTTTGTGTTTTCTAGAATTTTATATAAAAATAATCATACAGCATGTACTCTTTTTTTCCTTTTTTTGGCTTGGCTTCTTTCAGCATAATTATTTTGGAGATTTATCATGTTGAGTGTATCAATATCTTACTCCTTCTTTATGGCTGGATAATATTCCATTGTATGCATATACTACAATTTTTGATGAACATTTGGGTTGTTTTCAGTTTGGCGCTATTATAAATACAGCTTCTGTGAACCCGTATTAGTTTTCTATTGCTGCCATAACAAATTATCTCAAACCTTAGGACATAAAACAACATAGTTTCATTGTCTTACAGTTATGTAGGTCAAAAGTCTGACATGAGTCTCACTGAGCTAAAATCAACATATCAGTGCGGCTGGGTTGCTTTTTAGAGACATTAGAGAAGAATCCATTTCCAGGTCTTTTCCAGTTGCAAGAAGCTACTCACATTCCTTGGCCCATGGCCCCGCCCTCCATCTTCAAAGCCAGTTATATTGCCTGTCTCTGACCTTCCTTCTGTGGCTGTATCTCTCTTTGACCCTGGCTAGGGAAGCTTCTCTGCTTTTAAGGACTCACGTGATTAGATTGCGTGCACCTGGATGATCCAGGCTAATTTCCTCATCTGAAAGTCAGTAACTTTAATTGCTGCAAAGTCTCTGTTGCCTTTATAAGGCAACACATTTACAAGTTTCAGGGACTACGGTGCGGGCGTTTTGGCGGGTGAGGTGGCTCTTATCTGCCTATTCTGCTGATGTCCACATGCTTTAGTTCCTCTTGGGTCAATACCTCAGAGTGGGATGCCTGGATCATCTGGTAGGTGTGTGTTTACATTTTTTTTTAAGAAACTGAAAACTGTTTTCCAAAGTGGTTTAACGTTTTACATTCCTACCATCTATTTAGGAGCGTTCCAGTTGCTTTCCCATGTACTCACCAACACTTGGTATTGCTTATCTTTTTCATTATAATCATTTTAGTTGGTGTGTCGTGTATCTCATTGTGGTTTAAGTTGAATTTTCCTAATGACTAACGATAGAGAGCATTTTCTTGTGCTTACTTGTCACCCATAAACAAGCATTCCTCATTTTACTGTGCTTTGCTTTTTTTTTGTGCTTCATAGGTGTTGCGGTTTTTAAAATGGAAGGCAAGACCCCCACCAGCAGGAAGATCCCGGCTCACTTTATTGAGGTACAGTACTCGCTTTATTCCGGCCCTCTGGAACCGAACCTGCGGCTTCTCCCAGGTATGCCTGTGTCTTCTCTGGTGAAATGTCTGTTCAGTTGTTTGCCAATTTTTAAAATTGTTGTTTTTCCTGTTACTGAGTTTTGAGAGTTTGAAAAAGATATTCTGGTCTGAAGCCAATATTTTCTTTCAGCCCGTGGCTTGTCTTTTTCTTCTCCTAACAGTGTCTTTCAAAAGCAGATTTAATTTTACAAAGTCCAAATTTATCCGATCATTTATAGGTCTGCTTTTGTTGTTGTACCTAAGAAATCTTTGGTCACGAAGATTGTCTCTGATATTTTGTTCTAGAAGTTTTATAGTGTTCGGGAGGCTGTTGTTAATAGATATTTTTATCTTGTTTCTGATCTGAGGGTAAAAACTTTCAGTATTTCACCATTAATTATGATGTATGATAGACTTTTGGGGTAGATCCCCTTTCTCATATTAAGGAAGTTTCCTTTTTATTTCCTGGTTGATTAAAAAACTTTTTTCTTTCTAGTGTAATGTTTGAAATAATGAATAGGTGTTGGATGTTATGGAATGCATCTATTGAAATGAGTACATGTTTAGTTTTTATTTGTCCATGTGATAAACGACATTGATGTTCAAATTCTAAATCAACATTTTATTCTTGGATTAAAATAAGTTGCTTGCAATGTATTTTCCTGTTTAGATGTTGCTGGATTCTCTTTGCCTATGTTTTTGCTGAGTAAGAATTTTAAAACATTTTTTGAGTTTATATTTATTAGAGACATTGGCCTGCATTTTTTTTTCTTATGATGCGCTTGTCTGGTTTTACTATCAAGGCTATGCTGGTTTTATTTGTTTATTGATTGAGGTGACGTTGGTTAATGAAGTTATATAAGCTTCACGTGTACAGTTCTATAATACGTCATGTGTATATTGTATTGTGTGTTCCCCATCCCAAGTCAAATCTTATTTCATCACCATTTATCCTCCCTACAGTTTCCCCACCCCCTTTCCCTCTGGTAATCACCATGCTATTTTGTGTCTATGGGTTGCTGGTTTTATTCAATGAATTTGAAAATGTCGGTATAAGATTGGTGTTACTTCTTTCTTAAATGTCTGGAAAAATTAACTGATCAAGTTCTCCGGGCGGAATTTGAAAATGTCGGTGTAAGGTAAGTGTTACTTTCTTAAATGTTTGGAAAAATTAACTGATAAATTTTTCTCACAATTCATAATTGTAAGCTTTCAATTAAAAATTGAATTTATGAATAGATATAGGCTATTAGATTTTTGTCTTTGTGTCAGTTTTGCTAAGTTGTATTTTTAAATTAATCCATTTGTTGAAATTTTCTTTTGTACTTTGTGTTTAACTTGCTGTTATTTTTTTAGCTTCTGGAGCTGGATGCTAAGGTATTTTCAGTCTTCATTATTTTCTAGTTTGTAAATTTCAAGTTTCCCTCTAAACACTCTTTAGTTGTATTTTACAGATTTTGATAATGTTGTATTTTATTATCTTTCATTTCAAACTGTTTTCTGATTGTCATTTTGAGTTCTCCTTGGCCCATGGGTTATTTATAATTTTTCCCTTCTGTGTGCCCATCTTTATATTTTCTGCATCTCTTGTTTTCTGGTTGAATAACCTTTGCTTCTAATGTATTAGTCTGCTGCTAAATTCATCTTTTTAGTTCATGATTTCTGTAATTACATTTTTTTGGTATTAGAAATTACATTTGTTTTAATAGTAATTCACTGATGACATTTCCATTTTGTCATACATTTATTTTTAAACATACTTATCACAATGATTATAAGTTGATAATTCATATATCTGATCATCTATGTTTCTGTTCTGTATTTTTCTTTAATCTTTGGCCCTACCTCTTTGCATGCTTCATAATGTTTGACTAAATGCTGAACATTGTATTTGAAAAATTCTAAGGGACTTGATGATATCTTCAAAGACGATGGTTTGGCTTAGCCAGCAAGTGGGCTAAGGGCGGATCACATTGATTCAATCATTATTAAGATGGTTCACGACAGTTTTTGGTTCTATGTGGGCTCTGTCCATATGGATGACTCAAATTCTGGTTTCTGCTATTGGTGTCTTAGCCAGAAGCCTCGTGCATAATCGAGGCTGCTCCTCCTTGATGGGCCCATATTCTAATTTTAGTCTTTGCACTCCACACAATTGGTAAAAGTTAAAAAAAAAAAAAACACCCACAAAAACAAACACACATTTGTAGCCACTTAGCTGCTATTTTCTGCTTGATTTCCCAGCTTGCCATTCAGGGCTGCTTATGATTCAGCAAATACTTTAAGAGCAAAAGTTGCATGGAATTTTAAGCCTATTTTGCTGAGGTTCTCTCTTCTTCAAGATCTTGGTTTCTTAAGTCATAACCTCCTTAGTATCCCTGGATCCCAACTTTTATCTTCCCAACACGTGGGACTGTCCAGTGCCCCTGGTCATCCCCTGGAACTCAGCCTCTATGCCCCACGATGCAAACTGGCAACTGCTCTTACAGGAAAGAGCAGCAGAGAAAAGTCTGGCTCATTTCAGCATGTGTTTCAAATTTCTCCAGGATTTTGGACCCTCATATCCTAATTACCTTGATTTCTCTCTGGTGCTTTTAAGTATTTTGTTTCCCCCCACCCTGGTTTATAATTCTCCCTGGCAAGCAGATTGGGTTGATACAAACTACTCTATCATAGTTGGATTGATGACTGATTCTCTTAATAGAGTTGTCTGTTTTTATTGCTGGAATTCAGAAGTATTTATTGGTGTGAGCACTGCTTCCAAGTAGTGGGTCCCCATGGTCAGCAAAAGGCTGATGTGTTGTTGGGAGTTGGGTTTAGTGGAACACACACTGGGGGGAAGGATGTGTGTTAAGGATCAGCACCTGACAAGCTATCTGAGGTTCTGAAAAATTAAGAGAATTCTCCAAAGCCACACATGTCAAAGGGCCAGATCCAAACCCTTGATGGAATGACGAGAAGCCCAGTGGCTCTTCACCTCTCCCGCTTTTGCACAATTCTAAGCACATCCTACAGCTCACTTTGTCTGGCAGAGCTGTTTCTGCCATTTTCTGCTTGGCCCACTGCTACTCCTGTGTGGGTCAGACACCTGCCCTCACGGTCCCAGAGCCCCACTGCAAGTCCTCGAGGTCCAGATAAGCACTTGCTCACTGAATCAATAGAGCTATGCTCTGTACCTATGGGAAGAACCAACACCCTTTGAAGGTGAAGACAGTAGTTTTTGGTCCTAGAAAGGATGGGCTGTATTCCACAGGGAGCAAGGCTTTGATGCCCTGTGAGTAGCACAAAGAAAAATTAGAATTAAAAAAAAATACTGACTACATTTAAGGACAATAAGTTGGGTTAGATGTGACCTTGAAAATGTCTTTAACCTACCTGTAAAAATGACATTATGGAAGCAGGAACCACATCACAACTTCTTGGAAAGTTACTTGTTGCCCATGCAACCTCCCCTGATAGAAGGGCAAAGTTTGGCATTTTCTACTCTTCTTTGGGCTGGGGGCAGCTCATGGCCTTGAAATGGTATACAGTGTTTTGACATTTTTCCCCATGTGAGAATCTCTGACATTAATCAGGATGGTACCCACTACCTTGGCTTCATTAGCTGATGTTTTCCATGGGCCTAGAATAGTGCCTGGCAGGTAGATGCTCAGTGATAACTGTTGAATGAATGAATGAATGAATGCATGAATGAAAGTACCATGTTCAGAGTGACTCAGCTGTGTGTATTGGCCCTAGATCTAGGTATTGCAACTCCCCATTTTACTAATGAGGAAACTGAGGCCTAGAGAAGAAAAGGTCACTCAGCTTCGGTAACAGCCAAGTGATGGCAGGGATTCCTTTTTCTCTGTCTATAAATCGTTACTGCCCGCTGTCCCTCCCAACACTACTGCCTTATTGTGTGGTTGGGTGGGGCCAGTCAGTGGGAAGTTGATCCTGGGAAAGGAGTGGGCATGTGTCTGCCCTTGAAGCAGGTGTGGTCCATGAGGATTAATGGAATGAACACAGGCATGAAACACACACACACTGTGGACAAACTCATCAGAGCTGTGAGAACCAGAGCCCTCACTGATACTCCTGAATCTCATCATTGTACATTTCACCCAGTTCAGTCCACTTTTCTCGATGGAAGTGCCATTCTTGCCTTATTTATCATTACAGTGGAGGAATGTCCAGGAAGAAACGCTGGTGAAACTCAGGAGAAAGGGCAGGGGACTGGGGCTTGGGAGAGCATGGCAGGGCCAGCTTGGCTGCCAGCCTCCTGGGGTCAGAGAGAGAGAGAGAGAGAGAGAGAGAGAGAGAGAGAGAGAGAGAGGAGCAGGCTAGCCTGAGGCTTTGCTGGGAAGGGAAACACAACAGAACAGGCATCTGAGGTTGCCGAGGAAGCCACACCCCAGTGGTTGTGGCCCACACCTTCTCCTGGAAGGTGCTGAACAGCAAAAGAAGGCAGCATTTGGCTGCAGGCTGATGGCAAAGGGGCCTGTTTCTGGCTCCGAGTGCCTGGTAGCCCTTCGCATTCACGGTGCACAAAGCCCTCCAAGCCTTTCCTAATGGGAGGTGTTATCTCCATTTTCCAGACTGAGAAGCCTGTGCAGAGAGGAAGCTGGGTCTTGCCACCTCCACGCCTCCTCCCACCTTGGCGGGCAGAGGGTGAGTGGGTGGTGGTGGCACACACACGGTCCCGGTCTTCTGCTTCCAAAGCCGAGCTTTATCTCCCAGACCCTGCTGCCTCTTGGAGCCTTCTGGAAAGGATTGTGCTCCGAAATGAGCATCATTCCAAACTTCGGAGCCTGGGCTTGAAGGGCCTGTGTGACTTCCCACCCGGCTTCCAGCCACCACCATTCCTCATGTCTTCCCCTCATAGGGCTCCACGGCTTCCAGGGGAACCGTGAGTGATCGACTTGCTTCTGTGCATTCGGGCAGGCCTTTGCCCACACCCCAAGTTTTCCTTTGCTCCCTACTTCATTGTCTCGGAGGTATTTAAATGAAAGTGTATGGATTCTGGGCATAAATACATGGGGGTTGGGGTTCTTTTATACTTACCTGTTTGGTATATAATGTTTGTCATCTGACTGTCCTCTTCATTCATTCATTCATTCATTCATTCATTCACTGTTGATCCATCCTTAAACATACATTTATTGAGCTCCTACTATGTGCCAACATCTCTACTAAGGTCCAAAGGACTCTTGCCCTTACTAGATAGTTGGGGGAATAGAAATTTTTAAATATGGACCAAGTATTTCTCTAGAACACACAACTCCACAGGACCGTCAAGGATCAAAGTGCTGGTAAACCGTTTGCGCTATAGCTCAAGCCCATCTGAGGAGCTGCCACACACGAGCCCTCACCAGCAGCCTCTGTCTGGTTCACGATGCAAGTGGTGGGACTTGTAATCACCATCCTCTGTATCATGAGTGGCTTCCTGGGCACGTTCAGTGTCCAAGCCCTCCTTCCGGTCAGATGCTGGGCACTAATGCTCCTGCCCCAGGAGCGCAAGGACGGGGGCCGTTCAGGGATGCTTCTTACCGCCACCTTCGGGGGCCATTCTTCTCTGTCTGGCTTTGGTTCTGGGCACTGAGGCTGAGTCTGCAGAGCGACACCTTCCTGAGCAGTGAGACTGCCCAGCCAGAGCTGTGACCAGTACTGTGTCCCACGACAGCCTGGGGCGGCTTCCGCGGGCCGCCTTAGCGTGTTATGCCTTCCCAGTGCCCCTCACCCCACTGCCTTCTCTCTGAGAATGTGTGAACATAGCAGGTGAAAAGATGGGATTTGGATCAGGGAGATTGGTGCCCAAGCCTAGCTCTGCCACATATTGGCTGTGACGTATTTGGTAAATTCACTAATCTCACCTGTAAAATGGAAGAAAACTGCCTCCTTATATCAGGCTGGGTCCTCTAGAGAAGTAGAGGCAGTATTATATATAAAATTGTACACATATGTGATTTATTTTAAGGAATTGACTGACACAGTCGTGGGAGCTGGCAAGCCCCAAGTCTTTAGGGCAGGTTGGCAGGCTGAAAACAGGCAGGAGTTGAATCATGTTGCAGTTTTAAGGCAAAATTTCTTCTTTGGGAAACCTCAGTTTTTGCCTTTAAGGCCTTCACCTGATTAGACGAGGATCACCACATTATCCAGGATAATCTTCTTCACTAAAGTCAACTGACTGTAGATGTTAATCACGCCTATAAAATGCCTTCACAGCAACAACCTAGCTCAGGGTTTTATTAAGTAGCTGAGTACTTAGTCGCTCTCATGCGTCAGTTTGGCTAGGCTATCACTCGCTCTCGTGGAAGAGTTGGGAAGATTAAGTAAAATGATGTAGAACCTGGCATGTGGTAAGCATTTAGTCATTACTGGGGTTACAACTATAGCTATTATTTTTATTTTCCACTTATTTGGGTCTGCTGATGACTCAGGGAAAGCCCGGTGCTTTGTTCCAAGGTATTTGCTGCTCTGATCAGGTGATGTTTGCTGTGAGAGCCGAATGTGGGCTGGGGCACTCAGAGAGGGGGATGGGCAGACAGTAAGCTCGTGGAGGGCAAGTGGATGTCAGGTTCACAGGTAGCTCAGAGCAAGTGCTTAATACGTATGAGGAAATGAATGTACCAATGCAAACAAAGTCCTTATAAGCCTGGCTGGCCGATAAAGCCTCACATGTGATAATTTTTTTCTAGTAACCATATTTAAAAAACATACTAATATCCAAAATATTCTTTTAAAATGTAATCAATATAAAAATTATCAATGAGACATTTTACGTTCTTTTTTTCCATACCACGTCTTCAAAGTCTGGCACGTGTGTTATACTTACGGCCTATGTCCGTTTGGACTGGCCACATTCCAAGTGCTCGGCGGCCACACGTGGCTGGTGGCTACTGCACTGGCTGGCATAGACTTGGGGGGAATGGCCCTGCAAGGTCGGCTCCTGAATCACTGCCTCCTGGGGCTGGGCATGGAGTAGGTGGCATGTGGATAATGGGCCTTATGCCAGAGGAAACTCTGAGTACGCTTTGCTGACGTACACCTGTCCGTTCAGACTGTTGATGACCAGTCCTCGTAAGGTAGGAGCCGGGATTGTGCGGCAAGCCTTTAGAAAGTTTCATAGCAATTGACAAGTCATTTTGCATCTATTGAATCTAATAATAATAAAAAAAATTAGGGATTTTAGTGTGCGTTTGTTATTTATTTTTTCTATGCACTTATTTATAGTGGATTTTACACCACTGTCTGTGAGAGAGTGGAAATAAATAAAAACGGGTCCTTTACCGAGATAGTGTGGGAAGCGCCTCTCTGGTTACTCAAGCAGAGCCTCTGGGGTGGGAATTTGTGCTTGTAACAAACCTGACGATTCCCAGACACGTTTGAATTTTCTGAAATTAGCCCCAAACTCTGGGAACTGTAGATGTGATTTAATTTTAATTTTATCCCGCCTTGCTCCCCTCCCCCCCAAAAAAACACAAACAACACCCCACAAATTGCTGTGTGTCCAAAAGCAGGGCTCAGGCCTGGGAGGGTCTTCATAACTCGGGCTGTGCTCACTTCAGGGCACTGTCCCGGGCCCGTGGGAGCCCTGTGCTGCCTGACACCCACTCAGGCCCACACGGCTCTGCTGCCGCTGGGACCCAATGTGAATCCTCTAGAGTCCTGGGATGTTGACGGTTGTCTCTGATCCTTCACACATGACTTTTCTGTCTCCGTCTCTTGGAGCAGACAGGCAATCTGTTTTAAAAAAAAGGGGGAAAAAAATCCCTGGACCCAAAGGAACTCTATTTTTTCTTGTCCTCGCTCAGTGCTTTTGTAGAACATCTTGAGCTTTCAAAGGCTGTGCGTGGATTGATTCTTTGTCCCTGACCCCAGGGCTCGCTGCCGCTGTGTTTTGGGCTAAGGCTCCCTATAGAAATCCCAGTGGCTTCAACTCGGCAAGTCTTAGTGATTGGACGACATTGGAAGCAGTTTCCTTATATAACTCATCACAGATGTCCTTTGTAATTTGTCATCTTCTCTTTCTGTGAGGCTCTCCTCGCAGGATCTTTCCGGTGTGGCTTGAAACTTTTAAATCGGCTTTCAGGCCAGAGTTTCTGCCAGTAAATTGAGGCCTTTCCCTCTGCTCTGCCACAGTCTCTGGTGGAGTTGTTTTAGGTTCTGGCTTCATCCCACCAGCCCAATACTCACTTAGAGATAGATTTGTTTCTTCCCACTGAATCTCAAAATACTGCTGTACTGGTCTGCTCGGGCTGCCATAAACAAATCTCCACAGCCTGGGTGGCTGAGGCAACAGACATTTATTCCTCTTAGTTCTGGAGGCTGGAAGTCCAAGATCAAGGTGTCAGCAGGGTTGGTTTCCCTGAGGCCCCTCCTTGGCTTGCAGGTGACTGCCTTCTGGCTGTGTCTCCTCATGGCCTTTCCTCTGTGCACATGCTTTCTGGTGTCACTTTTACTTCTTGTAAGGACCTATCCTATTGGATTAGTGCCCCCCACTTCGGACCTTATTTAACCTTAATTACCTTGTAAAATCTATCTTCAAATACAGTCACATTGTGGGTTAGGGCTTCAACAGAAGGATCTTGAGGGGGACATAATTTAGTCCCTGACAACTACTAATTGGTTCTGCTCAGTACCCAGCAGCTTCTTCTTAGATCCCCATCAGCTGGTGATGTTCCAAGATGCAAGATGGGATTTCCTGGAGTTTGTCTCTCAGGGGAGCCAGGTAAAGCTGAGGTAGGGCTAGAACCCAGGCCTAGAACCCAGGCCTAGAATGGACTGCTGTCCTTTGCTGGTCCAGCCCCTCGCATCCCCTCGCTGGCAGCCTGCCTCTCAGCCAGGGGGTGCCAGCTGCCCCTCAAGGTGACAGGGAGGCCTGGGGAGGAACGAGGCTCTTTACTAGTAAAATCACCAGGGCTGACAGTGCGCTAACCACTCAAAAGCTAACAGAACAGCTGCAACATGTGATAAAAATCACTTGAAAAGTTCATTGATTTTTGCAGCAAAACTGCAAGTACTTCGCTTTATAATAATTGTTCCCTCACGCTCTCGAATCTTGTACTTGAGCTACAAGGGCATTCGGGTCAGGGTGCATTCAGCGAGCAGGCCTGGGAAGACAATGGCACGTGGCTGAAGAGACACTTTAATCATGAGCTAATTTACAAACCAAAGCAAACAGAGTTGGGTTTTGTCTAAGATTATTAGAAGATGTTAATTCTGTGCTGAAATTATTTCTCTCACTCCTTTCCCTCCGCTGAGCTCATAACTAGAAGGAAAAAAAAAAAGGAACCATCAACCCAATCTCATTCCCCAATTCTTATCTTTCTAATTAAAATTTGTGACTTGGCATCTGTGGGTGTGTGGGTTACTTTTGTCCCCTTTCTCCTATTTTCCCTGAAAACAAGGTACTTGTTATTAAAATTCTTATTGCTTCTTGGCGTGAGCTCCTAGCACCCAGACAGAATGGCTGTGGGCCCTTTCTCAGTATTTTTTCTCTGAGTTGAGAGAAGCAATGAAAGAACTTGGTGCAGAATGGGTCCCTCATGGGTCCCTGACCCAGTAGATCCCAGTGGGTCGCTCGGTGGCCAGCATGGTCCTACTCTCTTCCCTACAGGACCTGCTCTGCCCTGTCTCACTGGCCTCTCTCTCCTCCCAGGCTGGTCAGATCCCATGGCCAGGATTTAAAAGTACACAAGCAAACAGACCCCAAACTGGACTAACTCTCAATTATCCGCATGAGTGGAGGGCTAATCCAATATTCATTTCTACTCGGCTTTGCAACGCCTTGTGCGATTTGCTCAGGACAGATTTACCTGGCTGTTTCCGCTCTGCTTGGGTGAATAGGTTTAGCATTTCCAATATGCCCATGGACTGGGGGTGGGGCTTGCACCCCAGTGACATTCTGGGGGGGAAGGGAAGTCAGTTTGGGTAGGAGAATCTGACAGAGTTGACCCACATAGAGAGTCCCTGAGCTGGCTGTTCTGCCACCATCTGTCTCATGGTCATTTCTTCCTAGCTTTTATTTTCATCCACTCGGAGCATCTGGGTAGACTACAGTATTTTGACTTATTTCTACTTTCTGGTGGAAAGGAGAGGCAGTTGATGAACTGATTCATGTATTCAACAAATAGTTGTTAAGTCTCTCCTACGAGCCAGGCGCTATGTTAGGGGCTGGGGGCACAACGATTGAAATCATCGCGGAGCTGATGGAGCTTACACACCTATGAGGAAGATAGTCATACCCATGAATGCTGGAACATTTTTCCTTTGCCAGCTGGTGCAATATTACCCTTTCCAGTAGGAGGGCGCTGAAAGGGCACCGCAGCAGGCAGGGGCCTCTCTTCCTGGTTCTGGTGGGCTGCTTCCTTCTGACTCCTGCCCTGTGGTCAGCAGCTTGAAGGCCATCCGTGCTACTCGCCCTCTGGTGAGTTTCCCTGGCACCCCCAGTTGGCAACTTCTCAGGAGTCTCACTGGTGTCCTCTCTGCCCCTTGCAGCGTTTTCTGCCCTTTAGCCCCAGCACCCCAACCTCTCCACCATCTCATAGGCCACAGCCAATCCTCTCCAACAAGGTCTCCCCCTCCGCCTGGGGGTGGAGTCGTTTCCTTAGTTGTCTGCCTCGCCCTGGAAGTAGTGACTGCTCCCTATGCCCGCCCTCCCTGCATTCGGAGTTCTCTGTATCCTTTAGCGATCAACTTCCTGTTACCATGAGAAATTCTTACATTAGACTTTCCTTGTTCAAGCTACTGTGCAGATTCCGTCTCCACATGAATCCTGGCTATTATAATAGCAGAAGAAAGAACACTCACTTGTGGGCGCAGCCTCGGACTGTGCACTTTCCTTAGTGGTGAGACATTGGAAAGTCATGTCCTTTTTCTGAATTTAAATTCCTCATCTATACACTGGGGATGGGCTACCTTCTCTACCTTCTACCAGGGTGGTTCCAGGAATCACACTGGATAGTGGATGTGACTGACTAAGGGGTCAAATACAGGATACACATTCAGTCTATGTCCAAGTAGGGAAAACTGAAGGCTTGGGGGAGAATAAAAAAAAGATGAAGTAGAAAGTATTGGGCCTGACCGGTTTGGCTCAGTGGATGGAGTGTTGGCCTGCAGACTGAAGGGTCCTGGGTTCGATTCCGGTCAAGGGCATGTACCTTGGTTGCAAAATCAATCCCCAGTGGGGGTTGTGCAGGAGGCAGCTGATGGATGTTTCTCTCTCATCGATGTTTCTAACATCTCTATTCTCCTTTCCTCTCTGTAAAAATCAATAAAATATATTTTAAAAAATAAAGTATTGGGGGGAAGATTCTGGTTGGCATTTATGGCTCATGTCATCTGAAACTTCCTCTCTGTTCCTTCCATTTAGTGGAGTGAAAACAAGACTGAGAACAGGGAGTTTGAAAAGAACACACTAAGTTCTTTCCTTTACTGATCTTAGAAGTCTAGAAAGAAATGGCTTTATGTCAGGCTCCCGGGAGCTGAGGAGCTGAGGGGCATTGGTGCTAAGGAAACGTAGGAGCTGAGAATAAACCAACCACAGGGGCCTTTGATTAACCTGAAATTCAGAGTGAACTGATACAATTACAGTGAAGGATCACAGAGAAAGATGCTAAATTGTACCTTAGGATATTTTATTTTTGGCTTTAAAAATAATTCTCTCTTCTTTTGGAGCTGTGTTATAGTTATAAGTTTTGATATCAAATTTTATTGTTTCACCAAAAGAGGAAATGTTGGAACCTTGCTGTTCAGAATGAGTCTCTATGGCCTGGCACCTTGTGGCCAAATGTCTGAATTGCAGGTTTAGTGCTTTGTTTTGTTTTTGTGGGCAAAGCAGGTTGCAGGGTGTAACTTTAGTAACATATTGAGAGGTTATAGGCTATCGTTAGCAAGCAAATAGCTGAGGTTTTTCTGAGAAAGTCTTGTCTTGTCTTTTGTGCAATTTGTTAAGTGTCCAACAAAAAAAGTAATTTTATGTGATATCTACTAAGAGAATTCATGTAAATAAATTTATCATGTGTCCTGAGGTTTTTTTGTTTATCCAGAGAGCATGGCAGAAGAGCTCAGACTAGGCTATTCCTTTTGTGGTCCCTTCCCCTTCTTGGACCTTAATTTACTTACCTGTAAAACAAGAGGGGTTGAGTTGTCCAGTCACTTAATGCTTCTTTTTCAACTGTGACCCATAGTGAAAATTATTATTTTTACATCACATTATCTCTCCCTGTCTCTCTGTTTCTGTCTCTGACACACACACAAATAAATTTTCATGAAACAGTGCTTAGTCTTACTAAATGCAATGCCTTTGGTTCCATGCCCCTCCCCCCACTCATTCATGCCACACCATTTCATTACCTTCACAACAAAACTTAAAAACTGGGTTGGGAGCCATTATTTCACCTACAAAATGGGTCTCAGCCCAGAGTCCAAAATGCATTGCGTAAAATAATCTCTAACAGACAATCTGTGTCTATGAGATTATTTGCAACTTGATAAAATCTCACAATGGGTTCCTTACAACTGCTACCCCCTGCTTCAGACCCCGTGAGCATCTGCCATTAGCAAATCCATAGCCAGTGAGAACCAGGTCTGAATAGAGACTGGGTGCCCCCTGCCTTCCAGGACATGGCATTTGGAATTAGTTTTGTGCTAAACCTTGGCTCGCAGTGTGCCTCCCCGACAGGATGTCTTCCTGCTGGGCTTCTGCCTCAGTCTCCTGTGCCTGGAGGCCTGGCTTCCTGTTCAGTGGAGGAGTGTGGACCCTACCCTGTTGCCTGTGTACCAGCTCCTGGCTGTGTCTTGCTTCATTTTAGATAAAACTTCCAGGAAGCATAATGATACCACCTGTTTGGCAACGGGATGTTTCTGATTCTGATGTCCGTCCTGAACATATCTTCATTCATCACCTTTCTTTGGGTGTTCTGATTCTGACTCCTGGCCCACGTGAGGATCCCAATGAAACTCACAGTCTAGCTCGGTGGAGCAGGGAGTGCTAAACCTATGAATTTTTGCCTTTTCATGATTTACAGATTCCCAGCGGGCAATGGGTAATTTAATTTTCAATTTAACTATTAAACATTTCTCTGAAGCAGTTGCTATTCTGTAAACAATCACTAAAATATACCATGACAATTCACCTTCAAGAATCATGAAATAATTCCATTTAAAAATAATCCCCATTGTGACATTAAAATGTATCTTCTCTTCTCTATCTACCCCTTGTCCCCACAAGTTAACTGTTTTTTAAGGACACAGATTCTGTGTATAGCTTCTTAACGTCAGTGCAAATCTCTTTTTAGCCCAATGAAGTTTGTTAGCACATTTTTGGGAACTTGCATTTCAGCTCTAACTCCTCTAGGGATAGAAAAACAAAACAAAACAAAAAAAACGGCCAAGGAGAATTTGAGCTAGTGCTCAGGGAGAACTTCCTGATAGAGGTGTGGAATGTTTCCTTTAAAATAATAGTAATTATAATAAAAGGGGGTGGGAGGTTGTCCTAGTCTGTGAGGGCTGCAGGGGGAGAGTTAAAATGACTTCCCAAGGTCAAGGTCTGATCCAGCCCCAAGATACTTTGATGTGGCTGTCCTGTCCCTTCCAGCTGTGTTTTTGATCCAAGCCTTGGCCTCCTGGAGCCCTGAGCTCTGAGTGAGAAACCTCCAGCCCTCCACCACCCTCGGCTACTCGGGACCTTGCGCCAGCTGGCCGACCTGTGCTCTGGGGATTGCAGACCCGGACCCGTGGGTTCCTCTGATTTGCTTTGACTGCTGGGCTTCCAGGGAAGCCCACAGGCTCTCGGAGCTGATGAACCCCTTCCAGGGGTCTCCTGCCTCCATTTGTTAACTCATTCGGGGCTTCCCAGGGCTGCTCACACTGAGCAGAGCAAGTCTGCCTTTCACCTTGTCATTTTTACACTTCACTGGTTATGCGTGGCTGACTGATTCTACATGGTTCTGCAACCAACCATCTCGTCAGACTTCAGCCTAATGACTGAGTCTCTAGGTGTGGTTCAGGTTAACTAGGAGCCCGGTTAATCCCTTTTTGTATACAGTAGCCCCCCATTATCTCTGGGTAATACATTACATTCCAATCCCCGCCCCCCCCCCCAGTGGATGCCTGAAACCGTGGATATACGGAACCCTGAATATACTAATTTTTTCCCCTATGCATATCTTTTCACTTAAGCTTTTTATGGCTTCTTTTTTTCCCACAGCTTCTTCCTCTTTGAAATTCTGCTCCTTCGATTTCAGTCACTATGGTGACCATTAATGCTATTTCCTCCATCCAGTGAGCTAGACAAGATGAAGTCAGAGAGATAACAGGGGGCTAGATTGTGGTGGTCCTTGCGAACCATTTAAGCCACCATAGGCCATTGTAGTCATTGATAACATAAATAATCAGCGATAAATGGGTATTGATTTTGAGGGACATCTATTGAAATAATTATATTGACTGTTCATTCAATATATTAATGCAATGGGTAACATTAATAGATATTTAAAACTTGAGCCATCTGTATATTTATAGGATAAAATTATCTTGATTATGGTTCATTATTTTTAATATGCTATTGATAAGCATTTATTTAGGACTTTTACACTTCTGTTCACAGGTGATATTGGCTTAGAGTTTTATTTTCTTGTGTTGGATTTGTGCATTTTTGGTATGAGCACTATTCTAGCTTTATAAAATAATTTTTCATCATTTTCCATGCTATGCACCACTTGGTATAAATTGGATATTTTCTGTTGTTCTTTGAATGGCAGAATTTTCCCAAAGGTTATTGGTTCATTGATGTTTATATTTCTTCTTGAGACTATTATAATTTATAGTTTCCTATAAAGTCATTATTTTTAATCTGTTTCAAATTTATTGGCATAATATTCTACGTATTATTTTCTTATAATAAAAAAGCCATACTTGCCCTAGCCAGTTTGGCTCAGTGGATAGAACATCAGCCTGTGGACTGAAGGGTCCTGGGTTTGATTCTGGTCAAGGGCACATGCCCAGGTTGTGGGCTTGATCCCCAGTAGGGGATGTGCAGGAGGCAACCAATCAATGATTCTTTCTCATCATCGATGTTTCTTTTTCTCCCTCTCCCTTCCTCTCTGAAATCGATCAAAAAATATTTTTAAAAGCAAACTTAAATAATCTTTTCCACTTATTTGTAGCTTTCCTTCTTTTCCTGATATGATTCACCCAGTGTATTATTTTTCTCTTTTCAAAGAATTAGCTCTTAGTTTTATTGATCAATACTTTAAAAAAATATCTTTCATTAGTTTCTGGGTTTATTTTAGTTTAATTATCAACTAATTAGTTTATTTTTACCTTTCTTGATTTTAATTCATTTAATTATTAGCAATTTTATTGCCTATCAAATGTATGAAGGCCATAAATTTTCTTAAATTTATTTAGGGTACATGCCACTGATTTTGGTATATTGTATTCCATTTGCTCTTCATCTCTAAAGAGTTTGTTGTTTGCACATTATTTATCCTTTAATCAAAGATTTTTCAGAAATGGGTTTAAATTTCTGGCTCATATTTTGGGGTAGAGGGGTGCTATAGTGGACGTCCTGCGGTGCCACATAGTTCTTCCTTTAGGACCAGGACATTCATCCTCCAGGGGCAGGAAATGTTGGCTACTAATGGGTCCCAGCCCAGCCCTTCTGTCATCGCCTTCAGCCAAAGGGAGCTGCTCATCTGAAGTCACACCCCTGCGAGGGGCCCCAGGGCAGCTCACAATCATTGCCTGGCCAATGAGGGTACAGAGGCCCGGATGTCTTTCCTCAGTTTGGCACAACTTTGAGAGGCAAATGGTTCCCAGGGTTTAATCCTTAACCCTTCCTTCCACCATCCTCACCCCACCACTGCCTACACTGAAGTCAGACCTTACGGGCCATCTTTCTCTCTTCTCAGAAGAAGAAAACCCTTTGCTTTTCCTGATGGTCGGGGGCTTAGGTGAGTTGGAGTGGGGAAGATTGGATGGATTTCTTCATTCTTTGCTTTTTCACCCCCACCCCCAACCCCAGTCTCCACTTAACTCAAATGCTGACTGACTTCCCACTTACTGGCCTAGAGACAGGGTTCATGGATTCTTTTTAATAGTTTTTATTTAGTGCTACATTGAGATATCTCACAAAATAAGTAAAGACATGGTCCTTTAAAAGTTCAGGGTTTAGAGGGATGGCTATTTATTGAAAAGTATTTTTTGATGCTGTTTTGGTAGCTGTGAGCATGAAAACTGAAGGAGACTGTCTCTCCCCTCAAAGCACACGGCCTGGCGGCAAGATCTGGCGCAGCAGGTGCGTGCTGAGAGCTCCGGGTGAGGCCAGGAATGGAGGACTATCAGTCCAGGGGTCGGCAAAGGCTTAGCAGTCCTCCCTGAGGAGATGGAGTTCCAGGTGGTGCCAGAGAATAGGAAAGGGAAGGAGGGGACAAGCCTATAGGATCTATTCTGCCTGTAGCTGTGCACATTTCATGCTTCTTCATGTGGAGAAACGAATAGAGGTGAAAGTCACAGTCAGCTTCTCAGAATGCTCTGAGGTCCTTGGAGTCTGCCCTAGGTAAGGCCTATTGTCTCCGTTAAGGTCATTATCATCAGCAACACTGTTCTGGATCCCTGTCTAAGATCCTCCCTCCTGAAATTTTGGGGTAGAGACAGAATGTAAGGAGGGGCTGCGGAAGGAGCTCTGGTTTCCTCTGACAGCCAGGCATTGATTCCATACAAGATGATGACCAGTCAGCCATGAAAATAAATGACCACATGTTCTGTTTACAGACCAGGAGAAACCAGTCTACAAATTTAATAGAAAGCATACCCAAGAGTCTTAAGGAAATGAGTCAAAATATCTTTTAAATTTTTTGTTTTTTACTGGTGTCTGTTAAACTTTTGTTTGTGTGTGTGTGTGTGTGTGTGTGTGTGTGTGTGTGTGTGCGCGCGCGCGCGCGTGTGCACATGCACATGCTTAAAATTCCATATTGGCAGCAGAATTGATCGCCTCCGGGCAGATGTCCCTGTACCTAGAGCCTACTGATAAAGGGACAGGAGGAGGAAGCAAAGATACTGGAATTGATGAAGAAACATATGGGAGGAATCAATACAAATTATACCAACTGAGTTGGAATTTCAGTGACCAAGCCATGTTTAAACAAAATGGCTGGTCAGTGTTCATCTCTGATGGAAATGCCATCTAATAGTCCCTCTTCTGGGACTAATGCCACAACCAATTATAGAAAATTGACTTTATACCTGAATTCCCAAATGAGAGGGAAAAATTCCAGGCACCTGAATTCTCAAACAAACAACAAAAACACTCGGGTGAAATGATCTGGAACAATGTATGAGCAAATTGTGTTTTTTTGAAGCAATAGATCAACATGTGTGAGATGCAACCCAAGTGGAGTGACCAGTCTGGCTGGGGTCCACAGGGAAGATGGACTAAAGTTGGAATTTACGTTTTTTTAGGCATATGAAGACATAGATGGGGGTTGAGGACAGGGGGTAAATTCAGGTGGTGGGATCTGCCCCCTTTGGTGGTGGTGTCAGACCATGGAGATCCCAGCTGACAATCTCTCCATCTTCATCTACCTGTGTTCCCTGCAACCACAGCCAGTAGGTTGCAGGAAGAGAGAATTTATTCCAGGTTGTTCTTCTCTGGAGCCCAACTCCCTTGAGTTGGAGAACAAAGCTTCTTGGTGTCCTCTTCAGCATTTGTTTCCCCAAAGGTTTACGTTTCATTCCCAGCATTAACATATCAATGCCACCAATATGCATACATTTTCATTAAATTGCTTTCAGTTGAAATAGCTAACATGCCCTTGTAATGCCATTAAATGTGAACAATTATGAAGAAAGAGAACACTCAACTTGTTCTCTCTTTCAAGACCTCAAACTAGATTACCTTGTTCTCCTAACAGGTGAAAGTCCTTTCGCCCAACATATTAGACATGGACAAATTGCTTCAATTTCAGGCATTTTTGGAAGCCTCTGCCTTCGGTCACCTTTCCCATTGACTTGTTTTTGAGGTGGAATGTTAACTCTTGATCATAGGCAGTAAATGAGGGGAACTGTATCATAAGAAATCGAAAATGGCAGATAATCCAAAAGGCACTTTTATTTGGCTTTGAAATATACATAATATGCTTACCTTTGGATAGGAGGGTGTTTGCATTTTCCAGAAATTTATTTCAAATCAAATGAGGAAGCCAAACTGGGAAGCCTTCATGCCCCTGGTACGGAGAGGCTGTGCCCAATTTCTATTCCTGCCAATCCCAATTATTTCCACCTCCCAACTCACTTCAGAATGTGGAAAAGCATGAAGGACTCTCAGATGCATTGACGTTTTATTCTCAGCCAAACCTATGCGGAAGCAGGGAAGGAGTTAAATAGGCCAGTTTCCATAGTTTTCCAGAAGTAAACAGAGGGACTTGAGAAATCAACAGAACTGTGGTTTATACAAATTTAAGAATTAACCCATAAAGAGTCTATGTTTGAGGTTGTACCAGAGCAACTTTTCAAATATAGAAGGAGTGATCCAGATCAATATGTTGATTTTATTATGCAGCAGACACTCTTGATGGTTCCAGTGGATATAAGATTAAAAAGCAAACATCTTATTGTGCCTCTAAAGACTTAAATGACTTAGCCCGTGCCTATCTCTTCATCCCCATCTGCTCCTCTCGGCCCCTCGCTGACCACATGCCAGCCCCACCAGTCTTCTGCTGTTGTCTTGGACATGCCCGGTCTTCCCTGGACTTAAGACCTTTGTGCACTTGGAACCGCTGCCTCTCCTTGGCATTCTCCCATGTCTCCTCACATGGCGACTCCTCTTTAGTCTTCAGCTCAAGCAGCCCCACCTCAGACAGGCCTTCCCAGCCTCCTGTCCTCAAATCCATCTCCTTTTGTGATGTTCTGTCTCAGCAACCCCTCCCCTTTGGGTCAGCTCGTTTCTTTTTGTCGCTCCTTTACTAGGAGGTAAGTGTCCTGTGGGCAGGGACTTTCTTGTTCAGTGTTGCATCGCAGCTCCTAGCAGGGAGGCCCGCTCACCAAGGTGCACAGTACATCTGTCAAAGCTGAGTAAGGCCGGATGGGAAAGCGCTCACAGGCCAGTGCTGAGCAGTAGCAAATCTGAAAACAGTAATTACTGACAGTTGTTTCAAAACTTAATGTCAAATGAATTGCTTTTAAACAGTGTGACCTATTTTAGGGATTTTTAAAAAAAACTCCTAGCAGGGAGGCCCGCTCACCAAGGTGCACAGTACATCTGTCAAAGCTGAGTAAGGCCGGATGGGAAAGCGCTCACAGGCCAGTGCTGAGCAGTAGCAAATCTGAAAACAGTAATTACTGACAGTTGTTTCAAAACTTAATGTCAAATGAATTGCTTTTAAACAGTGTGACCTATTTTAGGGATTTTTAAAAATTGTTTTTTTTTTTTTGTTATAGAAAGTTTCAAATCTTGTTTCATTTCTATTTCCACCCCTCATTCTCTCCCCACTATTGGTTTTTTTGAAGCAAATTGTAGATATCCTATGAGGGCCAAGGGTGAAGTAGGTAAGGAGTCGAGGGTACAACATTGTAGGGGACCTTGTCCCAGGTACTAACTCTTTGCAGCACCTGAGGACTCGATCCCAGCCCTGGTCCTGCATCATATCATTTCACTAGTTAATATTTCAGTATGTATGTGTCTGTATAAGTCACACAACCTGTTAAAAAAAAACCCACACATACTTCATACTTGAAAATAACAATTCCTGCCCTAATTGGTTTGGCTCGGTGGATAGAGCATCAGCATGTGGACTGAAGGGTCCCGGGTTCAATTCCAGTCAAGGGCACATGCCTGGGTTGTGGGCTCGATCCTCCGTGTGGGTTTTGCAGGAGGCAGCCGATCAATGATTCTCTGTCATCATTGATGTTTCTATTTCTCCCTTCCTCTCTGAAATCAATAAAAATATATTTAAAAAAAGAAAATAACAATCCTTAGTATCATCAGATGCCCAATCTGCATTCAAAATTCCCTGATTTATTTCATAATATTTTTTAGGTTTGTTTGAAAGAGAATCCAAACAAAGTCCACACTTGGTTGATGTGGCTCAGAGAAAGTCTTTCAATCCATTCGTCTCCCCATTCCTCCTTTTAAATTTTTTCCCCTTGTGATTTATAGATTTAGAAAAACAGGTGACTTGACCTGTAAACTTTTCCATATTCTTGATTTTGCTTGATGCTTCTGTATGAGGTCATGTTCTTCTGCCTCTGGAATGTCCTGTAAAATGGTGATGAAATCTGGCAGCTTGATCAGTGTCTGAGTTCACGGTGCTGTGATAGAGTATGATAGTCAGGGTGGCTTATCACCAACAGAAGTTTATTTCTCAGTCCTGGAGCCGGGAAATGTGGGATCGGGATGCCAGCCTACCTGGGTGCTGGTGATGTCCCTCTTCCGAGTTGCACTGGTCTATCAGATCTAGTTGGAGTAGGAATGCAGTTGGGTATAGAGAATTGAATAAAGGACCACTGAGAAGAAAAGACCATTTTTTTCCTTTTTAAAAACTAAGCGTCCTTTTCTATCTATAGTTCTCTGTCTCCATTTTCCTTTTGGACTACAGATAATATTTTTGTTGTTGTTCGATACGAAAGAAGGCATGCAGACGTTTGGTTCCAAGTGCAAGTCGGCAGAGACTTGTGGGAGAGTGAAGGGTCACACTGGGTTTTCTCAGGGCCCCTCAGGGGACAGAGGACTGAAGCCACTGGGATGGTTTTTCCTTTCAACCTGGAGCTGGAGATGGGGTTTACAATGGATTCAGAAGAACCTGGGGCTCTAACAGGCCCTCTGCTCCGTGAGCGTGCCTGACAGCCACAGCTGCACGGCTCACTGGGGTGTCATTACCCTTGGGGTCAGGGGCAGTGTTTCAGATGGACAGAAAATACTGGTAGCCACCTCATCAAGCTGCCTGGGATTATTTTTGTTGTTGTCTCGGGGGAAAGCCATAATAGCATTTCTGAAAGCGGAGTGGTTGCTTCCCTTATTGTTACCTGATTAGTTCTTAGTTGATATTTTCTTTCTAGTATGCTTTTCCACAAAACTTATTGTTCAGGGGGAGAGACAATTGAAATCAATTGCTAATTAAATTTGCGTCTAAATTAATAAATCACAACTATTCAGATCATATCTGTCTGAATAATTTCTATTATGGGGAACATAATTGTTAGACTCGGCATCTAATGAACCATATTGTTAGGTAAAATTCTTATGACAATCAGGACTAATAGAACATATTAACCTTTATTCTTCCCAGCTTGACATTACATTGGACCGTGTTAATATGAGAGCACCTGGAAGAATTCCATCGTTAAGTAGCCATCGTGACTCTGCTGGCCCTTCTGCTGGAGCCTGTGAGGCTCTGGGAAATTAGTGCTGTTTGATGTTTGCCAATGGGTGTCCTCATCTACAACCAAGTTTTAGGGCATTTGGTTCTGTGTGTGCATGTCTTTCTGAGGTGAACACTGTACCAAACTCAAGAGCTTCCACTGAATATTAGTACCTGTTGGGAGCACCCGTCCACAAGGCACACTAGGATAGGTAGGTAGTGAGGTGATAGAAGAAATAAACATTATTCTTTTCTTAGGGGACTATACAGTCTAATGGAAAAAACAAGAGAGCTTTATAAGAAAGTATAAAGGTTTCCCGTTTCAGAGAAGTTGAAATATATTTGACTAGAAGTAGTTTTGTGGACCTATATCGAGATGTGACTCTGAAGTTTCCTAGAGAGTATATCACAATTTATACATTATCTCCTTGAAAATGTCTGCACAGCAATCCACGCACCTCCCCCAGTGAACTCTGGGAGATGTCCTCAGAGTTTGAAACGCCTAGGACGGAATCTCCGCTCTGCCTTTATAAATAGGAAAATAACCCTATTAACAGAACTAAGAAATATTGAGCAGTGTTACAGTTCCAGGTGCAGGCCAGACTCCCTTATCAGCCTTGGACACCAATAAACCTGGAAATGCAATGGCCAGTGACAACCAATCTCTCGCTGATTACTAATACCCAGATCCCCACTTTGTGCAGAATCCTCTATCACTGAAGGGCACCCACGGGCCTTTCTCAGCAACCATAAAACTGTTTTTTTGGTCTTGCAATAGCCATGAAATTGGCCCCAATAAACCGTAGAGGCCACTTCCTCTTACCTTAATTCCTAGTCCCTTCTTGCCTGTGAGAGGGAGTGGGATGGAGGGGGAGGGTGGATCTAGAACATCACTGTGTAGCAGGACTTTCTGTCAAAATCACCACAAATTGGCACGCAGTCCTACTTCTTTGTTGTTTGTTTCGTTAAAAGGAATGGACCTCTTGTGAGGGACAGGTGGTCGGATCATTACTTTTGGCTCAAGCACATTCCTAGAGGAACACTGAACCCCAGTGATCTATGGTGCAGGGAGGAGGATGAATACCCGGCCCTAAGAGATACATCCTCCCAGCCCCAGGCCTACCAGTCTGGGGATATGTGCCCAAGTCACACATGACAAGATGTACCACTTAGGACTTCAAGTCATCTGCTCCATTTGACCATTTTAGACTACCGTTTAAAAAATTGAAATCTTCCTAAACCGACCAGGATTAACATAGGGACATTGTCATAAAGGATGTGGGAGAGTTCTGAGGAGTTGGACAGGATTTAGCAGGAAGAAGCTTGAAGGGAATCTCACAGGGAAATATCGAACTGGATCTTCTGAGTGGAGAGTGAGGGAGAAACTGACCTCAGTGGATCCCAAGATTCCCAGGCTGCCGCCACCCAGGGCGAGTGGCCACCCAGGCTGCTCTCCTGTTCCCTGTTCTCCTTCAAGCAGTCTGTCCCCAGGCCTCTGACTGATTTTAGCCCAACTAATACTGGGCTGGGGTAGATGGAGCAACTGCACCCATCCCTCTGCCTGTGGGTGCTCAGTGGGCAGGGCTCTCCTGGGCCAGGGCCCAGTCCCAAGCAGGGCGGAGCTTGGAGACAGCCCTAACCCCTCTCCGAAGGTGGCTTCTGAGATGGACACTCAGATATTCCATGGGGTGATTATGGGAGGGGGAGAAGGACGAGACAAATCTATTCCTGAAAATAGTGTGCACGGCTTGGACAATGACATTCTCCCGGCTGCTTTTTCAAAGCCACCAGAAACGACATATGGGAGTGGTGAAATGAGCTGTAATTTATCAAGCAGGCTGCAGGGGCCCTTTCCAGGACACGGCAGGTATTTCTGTTTGGGTGCAGAAATATTTAGTTCTGAAATTATTAAACAAGACCCTCATCTTCTTGGCAATTTTGCCCGTTTGGTAATCTGAGCAGAGTGCGTATGTATTTGTGTCTGCAAATTACTTTGGAAAATGCATATTATTTACTTGTTCTGAAGAGGCTCTTAGGCTCTGTGTCTAAATAGGAAATTTGGATTTAATAAAATGGGACTGTTATGGGCTCCCAGACAAATAATAACAGAGACTGATACCTTTAAAAATGCAAAAATTTTTTTTAAAAAGGTCATTTTGGTTAGATAATGAGGACCAAATTCAGTGTAAACCTCTACAACTCATTTCTTTCTTTCCTCATGTTCTCCCTTTTAATATAGTCAAGGCAGACCCCTGGAAACAAGAGGAAGTTTCTCCCTGGCCTCTGAGACACAGCTGAGGCCTCTGAGCCTCCTCAGCAAAACTCTCTCCTTTGAGTAGCTGGGCCCCGGAAGCGATTGGCTATGGTGTGAGCATGGCCTCTGGGTGCGTTTGCTCTGGCAGAGGGGGGGTCCCTTATTGGATGGGTACCTCGGGAAGCTCACGTCCATGGCATCTTGGGTGAACGTCTCACCTCTGTTCTGCAGGGGTCTGCGCGGCAGGCATGCGGGGCCTTTGAGTTGTAGAGCATTCTGCCATGGGTTCCATTATGCCACTCACAAAAATTACTTTGGAAAATGCATATTATTTACTTGTTCTGAAGAGGCTCTTAGGCTCTGTGTCTAAATAGGAAATTTGGATTTAATAAAATGGGACTGTTATGGGCTCCCAGACAAATAATAACAGAGACTGATACCTTTAAAAATGCAAAAATTTTTTTTAAAAAGGTCATTTTGGTTAGATAATGAGGACCAAATTCAGTGTAAACCTCTACAACTCATTTCTTTTCCCCCCCATGTTCTCCCTTTTAATATAGTCAAGACAGACCCCTGGAAACAAGAGAAAGTTTCTCCCTGGCCTCTGAGCCTCCTCAGCAAAACTCTCTCCTTTGAGTAGCTGGGCCCCGGAAGCGATTGGCTATGGTGTGAGCATGGCCTCTGGGTGCGTTTGCTCTGGCAGAGGGGGGGTCCCTTATTGGATGGGTACCTCGGGAAGCTCACGTCCATGGCATCTTGGGTGAACGTCTCACCTCTGTTCTGCAGGGGTCTGCGCGGCAGGCATGCGGGGCCTTTGAGTTGTAGAGCATTCTGCCATGGGTTCCATTATGCCACTCACAAACTTTGGTGCCATTTTTCAAATACGGTCACCAATCTTTCTTGGGGTCCAGAATCTTGACGTTTCCTTACTCATCTCCCTTTTCAAAAGCTTATTAACTAAGGGGGGCTTTGAGACCCCCTTGGCCTAAACCAGTAGTAGCTGGGCCCCGGAAGCGATTGGCTATGGTGTGAGCGTGGCCTCTGGGTGCGTTTGCTCTGGCAGAGGGGCATCCTTTATTGGATGGGTACCTCGGGAAGCTCAGGTCCATGGCATCTTGGGTGAATGTCTCACCTCTGTTCTGCAGGGGTCTGCGCGGCAGGCATGCGGGGCCTTTGACTTGTAGAGCATTCTGCCATGGGTTCTATTATGCCACTCAAAAACTTTGGTGCCATTTTTCAAATACGGTCACCAATCTGTCTTGGGGTCCAGAATCTTGACTTTTCTTTGCTCATCTCCCTTTTCAAAAGCATATTAACTAAGGGGGGCTTTGAGACTCCTTTGGCCTAAACCCATCTTTTTTCTTCCTTAGAACTCCTACAGTGTTGAAACGCCTACAACGTGGTTAGGTACCATGCCTGACCTCATCTCTGAATCTCAGTTTTATCATCTGTAAAATACGCAGGGGCAGCCTTTCTTTTTCCAAGATTCCTTATGCAAGATGTCAGTGGATAGGATATGTTCTGTTCAAACTGCTTTGCTAGAAACAGTGGGGAGCCCCATTGGCCCCTCTCACCTGCCCTCTCTTAGTCCTCTGGTCCCCAAGGTCCCAGGGGTACGGTATCCCCAGAACTGGAAGATTGCTAAGTTTTTCCAGCTCCAGGCTTGGAGGTTTTAGGTATTTCATGGGTAGATGGCCCTCTCTGGCCTCCAGTGTTGGAAAAAGGAGGGTGAGGCCATTGGTTTGCTCCCTTACTGATCTGCTCTCTTGAGATGGAAAGGATTCAAAACTTGGGGGTCTCCTAAGTCCATCTCTTAGAAGTGCACACGCGGAGGGATATTCCCATTGAATTGGGGTTTCCCAGGGCAACACTCATGGTTTCCCTGGGGAAGAACCAATGCCTTACATCTGAGGAACACAGCCGGGCATGTGGGTGTGTGACTGGTCTGCTTGGAGGGGTGTCGGGAACTGAAAGGGAGGCCCTCGGGGAACACCCAGCACAGGGGGAGGCCTAATATTCTGGAAACTTCCCCAGTGGTAAGTCCCAGGAGTCCTTCTCAGGGGATAGGAAAGATCAGTGTTCACTGTGTGGTCTGGGCTGGGCCTGTCCTCTTCTCCCACCACTGCCCCCCCCCCCCCCCAGTCAAATGACAGGCTGCTGCTTTCTTCTGGAGCCCTTGGCTTCCTAAATGGTAATGGATGAAAGAACAGATCTGCCCCACGCAGGTAATCTTTGCCATCTTAATATTTGTTAAGCCTTTTGATTTACTGAAGAGTTAAAGTCACGTCAGGTCACAAAATTGTGCATTAGATCTGCTTCATGAAACACTCAGAGTGAGTGGTGTAACTCATTTATCTCGCCATCTTTAAATCAATGTAGCAGAAGAATTGCACCTCCCCTTTATAAATCTTCCCATTTATTTCTGACTCAGGTTTATGGGAGGGTGCAGACCTAGTCTGCCTGGGTTTTACGTTTGGCCGTGGAAATGACATGTACTGCTCAGAAGAGTGAGCAAACCCAGCTCCCATATGATAAATTAGCCAGAGAAAATTTTCGTCTCAGAAGCCTGAGGCATGTGCTGGTAGGACCTCCCTTTGGCCTTTGAGACTCACCAGTTTCTTACCCTCCTGTCTCCTCTAAGGTCGCCCTGTGTTCTCTTCCCGTCGGCCTCTTTCACTCCAGAAGCCCAACCAGTTTGAAGAAAAATTAAACTAGCAACGGATTCACAGAGAATCATTGCAGGTTGCTCTACCAGGGAGGGTTTAGAGCAGTGGTTCTCAACCTTCTGGCCCTTTAAATACAGTTCCTCATGTTGTGACCCAACCATAAAATTATTTTCGTTGCTACTTCATAACTGTAATGTTGCTACTGTTATGAATCTTAATGTAAATATCTGATATGCAGGATGGTCTTAGGCGACCCCTGTGAAAGGGTCGTTCGACCTCCAAAGGGGTTGCGACCCACAGGTTGAGAACCGCTGGTTTAGAGGCTGTGATCTGTGACTTATGTAAATTAGATCAAGAAGAATCCAGGTTGTGACTTTTCTCCATTCAATTCAGTCCCTTCTACCTCCTCAGAAAGGGAATTTCCAAAGAGGGGCACAGTAGCTCTGGGCACCTTGGCCACCCTGTAGTAGAGGCTGTGGGGAGACCTGGCCCGAGACAGGGTCTGAGGGTTGGGCTGAGCCATTTGTTGGTACTGAGATCGGCAGCCTAGCTCCTTTCTAATATCACCTACTGTAGGGCCAGGACACTAAGCTTTCATCTTTCTGTTTTCTAGGTATTTCAAGTTTCATTTGTAGTCTAATATATACTAAATTTTAAATGTTCCGAGGATATTTGAAAATAATTTCAAATGTGTAATTCAAAATATGTGATATGTTATATTATACCAAGTTCTAAATATATTTATTAAATAGGAGTTACGATGGTTTCTTCATGTCTGTTATATCCTTATTTATTTATTTTTATCCATTAATCTATTGATTTTTTTGAAAGGCAAATGAAAATCACTATTATTGAGGTTTTCTCGGTGCTTCCTTATGTTTCTAATAGATTTTACTTTCTAAATTTCTCTGATTTTTTTAGAAGTGTAAATATTTATAATGATTTTATCTTCTTTGTGAATTGTACCTTTTATCACTATAAAATATTCATCTCTATTTCCTTTAATTTGCAGTCACTGAGATACATTTTTGATCATTTTTTCTTTAAAATACTTTGTTTGAAAATTAAAAACAAACCAAAAAAACTATAAAGACAATATAATAAAACCTAGATAGTCCCCACCCTAAGTGAATAAATGTTATCATTTTTCATGTGTACTTCAGATTAGAAAACAACTTTATTTTCTAAAGCAGTTTTAGGTTCATAGCAAAATTGGACAGAAAGAAGAATTCCCAAATTACCCCAGGCCCAGCTTGGACACACAGCCTCCTCACACACCATCAACATCTGGTACCTTTGTTACAATCAATGAACCAACATGGACCCATAATTATCACCCAAAGCCCATAGTTTATATTAGGGTTCATCTTTGGTATTGTGCATTGTATGGTTTTAGACAAATGTGTAATGACATGTATCCACTATAGTTTCATTGCCCTGAAAACCCTCTGTGCTCTGTCTATTCATTCCTCCCTCACCACACTCTTGGGAACCACTGATCTTTTTACTCCATACTTTGCCTTTTATAGAATGTTGTGTCATTGGAATCAAATGGAATGTTGTTGTTTTTTTCAGATTTGTTTCTTTCACTTAGTAATAAGGTTCCTTACGTGTCTTTTTATAGCTTGATAGCACCGAATAATGTTCCATTGTCTGTTGGCACCAGTTTGTTTATCCATTTATCTACTGAAGGACATCTTGGTTACTTCCAAGTTTTGGCAATTATGAGTAAACCATGTGTAGGTTTTTGTGTGGACATAAGTTTTCAACTAACTTGGGTAAATACCAAGGAGTGTGGTGACTGAATCATATGTTAAGAGTATGTTTAATTTTTTAAGCAACTGTCAAACTGTGTTCCAAAGGGCTGCACCATTTTTTTATTTCCACCAACAACCAGTCAGAGTTCTTGCTACTCCACATCCTCCCCAGCATTCGGTGTTGTCAGTGATTTGGATTTGGGCCATTCTAATAAGTACGTAGTGGTGTAGTTGTTGGTTTAATTTGCATTTCCCTGATGATGTATGATGTTGAGCATTTTTCCCTACACTTATTTGCCATCGGTGTATCCTCTTTGGCGAGGTGTCTGTTTAGGTCTTCTGTCCACTTTTTAATTGGTTTGTTTTCTTACTGTTGAGTTGAAAGTGTTTGTTTTTAAAAAAATATATTTTGTTAATTTTTTATCAGATAAGTCTTTTGCAGCTATTTTCTTCAAGTCTGTGGCAGATTTCTTTTTAAAGAATTAAAACATCATAAAGTTTATATCTCCTGTATTTCCCTCTTTAATCCAGTTGCCTTTTGTCCTTCCTGAAAGGAAACAATGATCATGAATTTGGTATATATTTAGTCTAGACTTTTACATATTTTCTACATGTATTCATTAATAAAACACAGTAATGTTTTGTGCATTTAACAACTACTTAAAAGATCTTATACTCTGCCTTAAATTTCAAGACCTTCCCCCCCCTCAGTCTATGTTTTTTAAAGTTATCCATGTTAATACATATAGATATACTTGGTTTAACATATAGAGTATCCTCACACATGAACATGTCACATTTTATATCCATTCCCCTAATTATTCCTAACTTTGTTCTTATGAACAAAGCTTTGATGTCTCATTGTGTTTTTTGAAAGAGTTTTGCTAGATTATGAAACTGGAAGTAGAATTTCTGAGGTATAGGATGTGCAGGATTTTTTTTTTTTTTTTACTGTACTAGATATTGCCAAATTGCTTTTCCATGTGATTTTGTGTTGTAATATACACAAGGAGTGCATGAGGTTTTCATCTTTCCATAGTCTTACCAATAACCAGTGTGCTCAGGCTTTTAAATGTTTGTCAGTTTAAAGCAGCGGTCGCCAACCGGTGGTCCGCGGACCACTGGTGGTCCAAGAGGTCCGAAAGGTTGGCGACCGCTGGTTTAAAGGATGGGAACTAGTATGTCATTGCTTTGTTAGTTTTGTTAAACTGTATCTCCCTGATTGCTGTTGAGATGGAACACTTTTCATACTTATTCTCATTTGTCAATTCCCTCAATACCCTTTTCATTCCTGTTCATACTCTTTGCCCATTTTCTATTGGGGTTGTGGGCTCGATCCCCAGGGGAGAATGCAGGAGGCAGTCTGTCAGTGATTCTCTCTCATCATTGGTGTTTCTCTTTCTCGCTCCCTCTCCCCTCCTCTCTGAAATCAATAAAAATATATTGTAAAAAGGATATGTAGTTGAGACCCCCTCCTTATTTTCAGTAATGTGACAAAATTCTCTTTTACGCTGAGTTGCCTTAGGGAGAATTCATGAGTGAATAAAGGAAGACAGCCCATGTTAGAATTCTCTCACCGTCTCCATAGAATTCTGTTCTATCACTTGTATTAGTTATCTATTGCTGCATAACAAATGACCTAAAACCCAGCAGATGAAAACAACAAACGTTGATTATCTCTCACAGGTAAGGCATCTGGGTGCTGCCCGGCCAGGTGGTTCTGGCTCAGCATCTTTCACAAGGTTGCAATCAAGGTGTTGGCTGCAATGCAGTCATCTCAAGGCTCGAATGGGGTAGAATCTGCTTCCAAGCTCACTCACTTCATGGTTGGCAGGCCTCAGAAGATCCGCTTCCAAGCTCATTTATTTTGGCTGCTGGCAAGCCTCAGTTTGTTGCTACGTGGACCTCTCCCCAGGGCTGCTTCGCAACATGGCAGCCGTCTTTCCCTAGAGAAAGCAAGGGAGAGCACCCGAAGTGGAAGCCACTGTCTTTTTACAGCCTAATCCCAGAGGTGACATCCCACCACACATACCATATTCTATTCCCTCGAAACAAGTCAGTGAGTTTGGCCCACAAGCCCACATTGAAGGGATGAGGAGTACACAGGGATACGAATACCAGAGGGTGGGGATCATACAACTTCTTAGTTGTTTGTTTTCTCATGTCTTGGTTTAGGTTTTCCCGGAAGCAGGCCCTGAAGAAAGGATTCAGTGATAGTTTATTTGGGAGATGATTTCAGGAAAATTTGGTAGCAAATGGGGATGTGAAATCAGAAGGGCAAGGATGCCCATAAAGGGAATGTTTTCAAGCCAGTTACTACTCCGGGCAGCTAGAGCTCAATCCTGCTGGAACTCTGGGAGGCAGTAAAGAACAAGCCACCAGGCTATCCCAACCAAGGACCGAGGAAGCTGGAGTATTCATCCACAGACTCTCCACCCATCATTGGTTAAGGACCGTTAGAGGATAATTAATTCTCTGGCACTCCTGCGTGTCCTGGTTATGCTATGAGCGCTCCCCTTTCCCATCCCACCTCACCCCACTTCTAACCCTACCTTTTATGGAGGTAAATGCTGAAAGGATATGGGTGGGACACCAACAAGGCTGCTGTACCCCATCTGTGTAGCCTGTGAGCTTCATGAAAGCAAGAACCATCTGCCTATCATTTTCCCTCCATTGCATTGTCATTATCTAGGATGCCACTTAGGACATACTGTTGCTCAACAAGTTTTGTTGAAGGAATGCGGGTCACTGATGATGACACCATGAGGGAGCTCACAGTGCAGTGAGGGAGACAGGCTCACACACTGCTGTGTACAACAGGATAAATGATATTCTATAGGTATTCACGGGGTCCTGCAAGCACCAGCTCTTCCTGGAGGTGGAGAAGAGGCGAAGGAAGGTTTCACACAAGAGTGGAAGTCTGAGCTAAGATCCTCTCCCACCCTTATCTTTACCCCACCCTAGAAATTTTACTCATTCTGAACTTTTGGCGCTCTCTCTGGCACGCTATCTTGCCCACGAAGTTGTCATCAGCTTGGTAGTTTGAACATGTGTTAGTTCACTCTCCTCTCTCCTTCCCAACAAACATGCACACAACACAGTGGTCTAAAGTCCTTGTGGCAAAGATAATCTTTTCTTGATCTTTGAAAAGGCAGGTACGGTGTATACATACACACACGACAAATATTTTCTTTATGTATTTACTGTTTGTAGGAAGTCTAACCCTAATCCAGCATTTATTAAAACAGGACAGGATTTATTAAATTGGTTCAAGTTTATCAAATATGTACAGATCTTTACATAAATTAATTCACTTGTTAAATATTTGTAAAATTTATTAAGACTTTGGAGGAACTTAAGTAATACCTGAGCTGTCCAGCTTAATTTTTTTTTTATGTATTTACTGTTTGTAGGAAGTCTAACCCTAATCCAGCATTTATTAAAACAGGACAGGATTTATTAAATTGGTTCAAGTTTATCAAATATGTACAGATCTTTACATAAATTAATTCACTTGTTAAATATTTGTAAAATTTATTAAGACTTTGGAGGAACTTAAGTAATACCTGAGCTGTCCAGCTTAATTTGGCTTAATTTTTTTAAATCTAAGGGATGGATGAGGCTATGAGGTACAGACACAGGACTCTACATGGCCAGGTGAGGAAGAGCCGGTAGGCAGGTGTCACCAGGTGGCCTGAGAGGTAGGCAGAGAGAGGTGACATCTGGCCACTTTTGGGTGAACCTCTGTTTAGTAGGCCTGGATGATTCTGATGGTGCTCTTTGTGGACAGCAGCATCTGACGCTGGGTGATGATGTCATAAGAGGCCATATCAGGAGCAGAGCTGGAGCTCATGGGTGCTTTTCCTTATGCTCATTAATTCAATAATTTATTGAGCCCCTGCCATGTGCCAGGCATTGGTCTCAAGGGCTTGGAATACAAAATGACCAAGATGTGGGCCTTGTCCTCAAAGAGCAGGAAAGGTAGAACTATATTCATAAGTTTCAAATCCCATCCTCACCATTTAAAGCCCCTCTGACCTTTAAATTACCCATTTCTTTTTAAAAAAATATAATTTTTATTGATTTCAGAGAGAAAGGGAGAGGGAGAGAGAGATAAAAACATAAATGATGAGAGAGAATCATTGATTGGCTGCCTCCTGCACGCCCCCTCCTAAGGATCAAGCCTGCAACCTGGGCATGTGCCCTTGATCAGAATTGAACTTGGGACCCTTCAGTCCATAGGCTGACATTTTATCCAGTGAACCAAACCAGCTAGGGCCAAATTACCCATTTCTTTATGTCTTTATGTCCCAATGCAAAAAAGTAGGATAAATATATAAATTATTGGAAATACTGAGTTAAGGTGTATGAGAACATCTAGCTGAATGGTAATTTCTGCCTTCTGGTCCTATCCAGTCAGTAAGTCAATGCTGACATTTCTACCACCTGATTCACCATGCTGCTTCCTCCTGGTCCCAGCCATCATCTCTCCTTCTCAGTGGTCTCCTGGATCTCCTCTTTGTCTTCTTCCAGCCCATTCCCAAGAGAGCAGCCTGAGTGATCATGTCATTTCCTGGCTTACAACTCTTCAAGTTCTTTTCATTTCTCTTCAGACAAAATTCCACAGGGCCCTGCCCGACATGACCTTCTGTGGCGCCTGGGGCCTAGTGGTTAACGCATCTGCATTCAGGCTGCCTGGGTTTCAAGCATGGCTCTGCCACTTCGTGCTATGGGTTTGTGGGTGTGACATGTAGCCTCTGTCTAGGTCCTCTCCCTCCTGCTTTCCCTTTATCTCTTTTGACTGTGTTCCATTAATATAGGTCTCAGGTTAAGTCACACCCCAGGAGGCCATTCCCTATTTTCCTCCCCTTCAACCAGCACCCCTAGCTGGACCAGTTCCTCTCTAGTATATGTGTCCATAGCACCTGGCAGCTTCCTTGTGTAACGCTCATTGCAGTTATGGTCACCTAAGCATTTTCTGTCTTGGGAAGATCCAAGCTCCCTGAGTCAGGGATTCCATGCAGCACCTTGTTTACCACCAGATCCTCAGCTTACACGCGGTATTTCGATAGCTCAGCATTGTGAATTAGCCTAATTTCCTCAAAGCAAGTTCAGGGTGGCTGGAGCTTTCAGGGGGCAAAAATTGGAATTGTCTGAACAGGAAGCTGGACAAGGAGTTTAGAGCCAGATGGAGATACTCAGCCTCTATTCTGAAGGAGGGCGGGTTGTGGGGGGAGGGCTGGCTGGGATCTCAGTTGCAGTCAATCCAGGATAAGAGCTCTGGAAGTGCTGTGAAGAACAGAGAGGGGCCAGACAGACCTGGGGCAGGGCCTGCAGTGGCAAAACGTTTTGTGGCACTCCCACCCACTGAGTGACAGTGGGGACCTGGAGAAAGGGTTATTTCTGAACCCCCTCTGCTCCATGTGGTTTCTAACTTTAGAAAGAAGCTCTTTCACTACTATTTCCATTCATGTCTCATCGAATGCAAACTCAGCCCCTTTCCTTCATCCTTCACCCCTACTTCTACTACAGGAGTTGAAAGCTGCTTAATATGGCGATGAACACAATGACTTGCACTCAAAGACGCACTGAGGTGGGCTCTGCAGTGCTGGCAGCAGAGCCACCACTAGTGCATGTTTGACCCTCGAGGAGGGGCTCTTGGGGCCAGTCATTCCTCTTGGCTCCATTGCGGGCTCATGTGCTTGGGCTTCAGACAATGGCTCTGTGGCCAGTGCAGACGGCGGCCCCTCTGAGAAAGGCCTGCAGCTCAATTTGGTCATCGGAGGAGGGGAGATGCATTGGCCTTTGGCTGCCTGGACAAGGCCAATGCTTGGCCTCTCCGGCTAGGATGGGAGGAGGTTCAAGACCCAGGACTGAGAGCTGCAGAAGTGCAGTGAGGGAGACAATTAATTGCTCTCTGGGCATCTGAAAAGCAACTTGTTTGAAACAGGACCTTAAAAGGTGATGGGTCATCTTTGTCCTTGCAGTTGGACGGGGAGCATCCTCTAGAAAGGGGGTCGGGGCTACAGAGCATCGGAGGCTATGGCCGGCTGGGATGGAACCTCACTTTTTGCTTCTCTGGCCAAAACTCAGTGCGATGGGATGGGGCACAGATAGGGCAGAGCCAGGAGCTGTATCCTTTGAGGAGGAACTGAGATGTTCCTCCTCACCCACCACCCTTCACTTCCCAGCCTGATGGAGAGGAAGCATTGAAGGTAGCTGTTCAAACGCTACTTTTATCCGGAACAAAATGCATCTATAGTCCGGCAAGGAGATGGAGTAAACTGCCAGCGGCCATCAGTGTATCGAGTAGATTATTACACTGGCAAAACCAGGGTCCTGAGGGAAGGCACCGGAGTGAGAGGCAGGGCCTTCCTGGAGGGTGAGATTCAGAGTGGGGAGAACAGGCAGCCAACGTGTGCAAGAGCAGGTGAGGAAGGAAGACAAACAGACCTCCGAGGCAGACTTCCTCTACTCCTGAATTTTGCTAAGACCCAGCCCAGGCCACTAAAGGCCTGGATCCCTAGTCGCACTGTGTACACGGGGGCCCATCTACTGTTTTCTCCTGCACGGTGGCCACCCGTTTGGGGTTGTGACCCAAGAGTCGCTGTGGGTATCTATCGCCTGGGAGAGCTCACACTGACACGTGAAAAGCAGCTTTGTTTACTGTCCCTGACACAACTGGCCACATTTTGACAACGGAGCCCGTGGTGTTGAGGGCTCCCTGTTTGTTCGGAATCTTATTGGTGGGCTTTGTGCGCATGGATTTCTAGTGCTGCTTACCCTGTATTTCACGTCAAAGTGGATCTTTGTGTGGAGGATTCTCCACCTCCTTTTCCCTTTCTACAAAGGAGATGAGTGTTTTCACTCACCTTTTGTGACTTACAAGTAGCTGAAAAGCACTTGTGGTGTTTGAATGTCATGTAATGGCATTGTCGCGGGCCGAGAAATGTCCTTTTCCATGTTTCTGAGTGCTCCTGTGCTTACTGTCATTCTGGCGTGTGTGCTCTCTCTCCTGCTTTACAAAGTGGCTGCGAACAATTCCTGAAAATGTTTGTCCCTCACTTTTTGAAGCATATAGGTCCACTTTTATGATGCTGTGTGGGCACTGCTGTTCCCCTGGGAAACCATTTGTCGGTAGAGCTGCCCCGAACTGGTTGACATGCTTTAAGAGTAGTCACCTTCTGGAGGAGTCGGGTGG
>NW_005357346.1:1101137-1204024 GCF_000412655.1 Myotis brandtii | reverse complement strand
GAGAGTGATTGGTGATGCCGTCTATGCTGATGCTGGGATACAAGAAGAGACACCATGTGTAGGCACAGTCAAATGTCCTGTATAATAGGAGGGGGAGCTGGTTCCGTAGGAACATTTTGCTCCAATTTTCATAAAAGATTACATTCAATTGCTTCACATTTAAGGTTGGTGGCAGTTTGCTCAGAAATGTTTGCTTGAATGAGCTTTGTGTGTTTGGTTTCCCATTAATGGTATGGAGTCAGGCATTGGGATAGATGTGAAAGTAAGAAGTCAGGATCCATGAACTTCGTATTTTACCCAAGCTGTGCAAAAAAAGAGTGTGGGTTCAAATGAATTCTTAGTTCAAAATGGTGCCTGGCCAATAGACTCTGAGAAAGCTTTCACTCAAGATCTCCTGAAGCATTTATGAACATTATAAATGGAGTGGAAGACTGCCAAGTGCCAAAATTTCCAATGAAGCTATACTAACCATAACAAAGAACTACATAGATAAAGACAACACTTTATTGGCTACATGAGACAGAGGTGACATGGAAAGAAAGGTAGATAGTCACTGAGCTCCTCTATTTCCTGATTATGAGGCACAAGAATATAAATATAAAAAATAATATAAGGTAATTATAATCTGGGGTTAAAAGCTTAGATAATATAATTGAGTATCTAGTCATTTGTGTGTTATGAGTCCTTTCTCCTGCAGCATTCTAAGAAATCACAACCCCTCTTTGGGTCCTAAATTTCTGATCTTAAACATGAGAATCTCAAAATATACTTTTTCAGTTTTGAATCTTACAATCAGAGAAATATACTCTTCAAATTGCTCTTGAAAAAATTTAAAGGTAACAAATACTAGACAGAAAAACTAGAGAAGTAAATGTGCAATATATAACAAATGATAGAAAGCAAGACCAAACTAAGAAAGCAAAAGAAAATAAAGCTTAAAACAAAACCAAAAAACGTAGGACGAAATATTTCAGCAAAACCAATAAATACAAATATGATAAACCTGTCTATTATAACATAAAGACTCTCAAATTGGCTCTTAATATATGGCTCCCAAGAGACATTGCTGTTAAGAAAAAGTGACATAATATGAATAAAAATGAGCGAATGGGCAAAGAATATGAATATATTCTTAGTATTAAAACAGAGTCCAAGTCAAAGATCATAAAACAAACGTACTTTTATGTTCAGTGGTGTGTTGGAGCTGGCATGTGCTGTCTTGCGAGAGCTGACTGTGTCCATCTCGTCCCAACTCTGAGTTCAGTGACCCTCCATCAGCAAGTTTAAATGTGCCATGGTGGGAGCATTTACAACACAGAATTGGCATAGGCTACGAATCAGGGCTTTAAACTTTTTCTTCAGAGAGCCAATATACCACACAATACTTGTTACTTTATATTAAAACAAGTAAAGTCACTAAGGAAATATGCATCATAGATTTCTATGCACCATGAACATTGTATTGAAATATATAAAGTAAAATTATTGGAATAATTTTATCTTTTCCATTTATTCTTTTCCTTACCTCAAGGCTTAGGGAAATCAACAGAAAAACAATAGTATTAAGCAACTTTGATGTTTCCACTCTCATTCTTTTGCTGACAATAAATATGTAGAGAGAATTTAAATTATAGTCTGCAAACAATAAATATGTAGAGAGAATTTAAAATATATAAAGAATTTGGTTCATTTAATAAGTATCTGTTTATCAAACAGTGTACAGTGTGTTAGTTCTTTTCCAGCGTCCATTCAATTTCTAAGCCTCAACCAAAAATCTCAACAAACTCCCCCAAATATAATATGGTACAGGCTAACTCAGTGATGGCGAACCTTTTGAGCTTGGCGTGTCAGCATTTTGAAAAACCCTAACTTAACTCTGGTGCCGTGTGACATATAGAAATTTTTTGATATTTGCAACCATAGTAAAACAAAGACTTATATTTTTGATATTTATTTTATATATTTAAATGCCATTTAACAAAGAAAAATCAACCAAAAAAATGAGTTCGCGTGTCACCTCTGACACGTGTGTCATAGGTTTGCCATCACTGGGCTAACTTCTCTGGTTATAATGTAAATTATTAACAAAAGTTTTAATTTCAGAAAAAAATATACCCAAACACTTGGAAATTTGCCCCAAACAAACAACAGAAAGCAACAATTAAAGCTCCATTGAAACAAAAAAAATTAAGAAGACAATATCATAGCCTCCCTCAATAGCTTTTAAATAATATGTGGATATTAAAATTTTAATTATATGTAATTTAGGAAATAGCACAAACATTACATATCAAATCTCATTGGATGCAGCCAAAACAATAACAGAATTAAAATTCATTGTCTTAAATGCTTTTACTGGTAAGTAAACATTAATGAAAATAAATGAATTACATTTCAGCTCATGAAATTAGAAATAAGAGTTAACAAAATAGTCCCAAAGAAAGCAAGTTGATTGAATTAATAAAGGTAAAAGCAGAGATTCATAAATTCTTTAATGGTTACAAGGTAGTGCAGTTAGTAAGTAGATCTAAGATCTAAGACTTTGAGACCAAAATGTTATTAAAACATGGAAAATATAATAAGTGAAAAAACTCAATGTAGGAATCAGAATGGAATGTAAATAAATATATAGGAAAATTTTAAAAATTAAGAGCCTGTTAGTTAAAATTCCATACTACTAATTATAAAAATTATGTCAATATAAAGCTGAGTAAACTAATGATAAAAAAAATTGAAGTTTTCAGTTACCTTGATTAAAGAAGGTTTCAAGGCCTTCTTATGTTGAGTATTTCCAAGCTGTTAAAGAATAGATTATTACTATATTTTAAAAGTACTTCTGACAATGAAAAAACTGAGTGTGTAATCTCAATTCAAGAGTGAGCATAATCCTATTCCATAATTTGACAAAGGTAATAACCAAAATTAACAACCAATTTCTCTGAAGATATATATATACTGTGAACATCTGTGATGAATATATTCTAAAAGAAATATGTAATACTGGAGACCTGACGCACGAATTTTCGTGCAAGAGTAAGCCTTCCTTCCCCCGGCTGCCGGCACCAGCTTCCCTCTGGCACCCAGGACCCAGGCTTCCTTCCTCCGGCCGCCGGCAGGCCCCCGGAACCCGGGCTTGCTTCCCTCCGGCCCTGGCTTCGTCAGGAAGGAAGAACAGAATGACGTCCAGAAGACATCTGGTCTAATTAGCATGTTACCCTTTTATTATTATAGATATTAGCAAATAAAATCGACCAGTAAGTTAAAAAATACACTGTGGCCAAGAATTTTTATTCCAGTTACACAGGCTTTTTCCATGTTGAAAATTTTTCTATAATCATAATAGTCCAGAAAAGAAAAAAATACACATCATTTTAATAGATGCCAAGAAAGACTGATAAAATTAAGCAACTCTTCTAAGAGCATAAGTGTGTTTTCTTTACGTGCTAGAGATTACTTATTTTATGTCAACATTTAGCATCATAAACAGTGTTGCAACACTTGAGGAAGGCCCATTAAAGACCATTATGCCTGTTCCCTCTTCTATTTTGTCATCATTTTCTAGTCATACCAAAGTATAAGACAAGATAGAGTTATAAGTATAGAACTGGAATGGACTTGACAAAATTATTATTATTTTCAGGTAATATGTGGTACATCTAAAATTATAAAATATCAGATAAAACATTGTAGAATGAATTATGGAGTTCAGGAGGGTATCTCTATGTAAAGAAAACAAAAGAAAATCATTTGCTTTCATATCTACCATAGAATCTATTAGAAAATTGAAAAGCATTATATCAATAATAGCAACAAAACCTAACCTATAAAATACCTGGGAAAAAGCTATTGAAATAAAACCATAAAGTATTATTGAAAGACATAAAAGAAAATCTGAGTGAATGAATGAAAATAATGTTTAAAGATAACAATCTTTAGATTTAATTGAACTTCAATATAAAATTTCAAAGCATTATGGCTGCTCAATCTCTTTTCTACCTTCACCTAACATTAACAGTAAAGGAAAACCAAGGACCTGGCTTGGTTATTTAGGTAAGTGGGGAGGTGCCCTATTCCCAATGTAAGTTGTCTTATAAGGCGCACAACATCCACCTGCATTGTGGAATCTACCTCATCCTTAACTCCATGAAATTGAGGTAAGGTTGAGGCTTCCAAGTCCCCCACAAGCCAGCCTCTATCCGGCTCCCAGTCCCTGGATTCTATAAATGAAAGTCTAGTTACTATCTGGGAGTGGGCCTGGGGGGCTTCCTGCCCCTCTTCACCCTGACCGGTGCATTGTTCACTTCCACCCATCCCATCCATCTCCCGAGGTCCTGCTATGTGTTCTGCTAGTGCACCTCACCCCACCCAGTTCAGGACCAGTTTCAGTTTTGCTCAGGCTCTTTTCAAGGGAAGACCTCCTGGGGCAAAGGGAGGGGAGTGACTTGAGTTCAGACTAAGTCTCTGGCCAGAGCACCTCCTGAGAACGCTATTTCTCTGTCATGGGCCATATGTCCTCTCTTGGATGGTATCTATTCCTTTTCTGTAAGGCTGGTTAGATGGTCTGAACCCAAATCCCAGCCTTGCCACTTGCCAGCTATATGACCTTGGAGAAGGTCCTTAACTTCTCTGTGCCTCAGTTTCCTGATCTGCAAAATGGGGATAATTATAGTGCTTCATAGGCTTGCTGTGAAGATTAATTGAGCTAAAACATGTAATTGTTGTGAACACTATCTGGCATATTTTAAGTGCTCAATAACAGTCCCTAACTTGCAAACACATACATGGTGCAACCCAACTCAGGCCATGCTGTAGGTTGTTGCCTAGACCCTGCATATATTGTCCTTGAATCATTGCCCTTGCCCTTATTCTCAGCTAGGGCCAGGGAGTAGAAAGCAACTACTTTAACATTGGCTGTGACTGGAGCAAATTCTCTTAGAAGGGGGTCTCAGGGCAAGATGGCACCATGATTGACCTGCTGAATGCACTGTAAGAAAGGCTCTTGGCCCGACTGTCCTTTCTTCTGCTAATGGATCTCCTATTTTGGACCTGGTTTTGAATAGGTGAGTAACAGGATGAAACAGTGGCCCTAGGAAATGAGTTTTATACAGGGAAGAACGCTGGTAATGTCTTCAGAATGTCAGGATGTGGTTGTGATGGAAACTCAATTTTAGCAAGCCATTCATACCAGATAAGATTAGCTATTTGCAGAAACGACACCATTTCTTAATGGATTGGATATGCAATGATTGTCCAAAGTGTCCTACCATGCACCAGGCTGTATTCTCAGAAAGACATGTCTAGCATTAAGAACAATCATTTGAGGTTCCTTTAACCTTTTACTCGGTCACTCATTGAACATCTAGGGGGCACCCAGCAGCTCTAAAGGGAGTAAGACAGTCCTGGTGACTGGTGCAGGTGATTCACTGGAAAAGGAGCCAGAAAATAAACACCTGTCCATTTTTATGCAGCCCAATGAGAGAGAGAGAGAGAGAGAGAGAGAGAGAGAGAGAGAGAACATTAAATATTAATGTCTGGTCATTACTGTTGGTCATCAATATGATAGTTATGAGCAAATTATGTGGCTTTAGTGCTATAGCTCATCAAAGATGTGGCCATAGACCAGGTCCTTGTATTTAAAGGGAATAGATAACTCCTAGGGGATTTTGTAAGAATTAGAGATAATAGATGTCTGGCTTGGTGCCTGGGTGCTATTATTTTTTCCCCTGGAGTGGGAAGTGGCAATTCATCCCATTTCTTTGGCTCTTACTTTATGTTCATTAAGCAACTTTCTTGACATGTAATTTGCTCCTCTGAGGCAATCATTCCAGGTGAGTGTTCTGAATGACCAACGTAAATTATCCTCTAAGATACATTTCCCATGGTAGATTGATAAATCAATGAACATATCAGTGTTCTGGTTGGCAAATGAGGCTCCTGCTAATTTGGCTACAGGAGTAACTTCCCCACATAAGACCAATTCCAAGTGAGCAGGTTCAGTCATGTTTTAGGATTCCTACTTTTGAGGACTTGCGTGCTAACACCTACCAGGTATTGCCTACCCCTGAGGGTGAGCCTGAGCAGGAGCTGGCTTTACTCTAGAGCAGTGGTTCTCAACCTTCTGGCTCTTTAAATACAGTTCCTCATGTTGTGACCCAACCATAAAATTATTTTCGTTGCTACTTCATAACTGTAATGTTGCTACTCTTATGAATCGTAATGTAAATATCTGATATGCAGGATGGTCTTAGGCGACCCCTGTGAAAGGGTCATTCGACCGCCAAAGGGGTCGCAACCCACAGGTTGAGAACCGCTGCTCTAGAGCTCCCACCTGAAAAGAGACCATTGATATGACGATGTGATGTGGGCAGTGGAAACAGATGCCCACGTTAAGCCCTCATGCAGTTGACCAGGTAAGAGGTAAAGCTGGCCTGAACTAAGATGGTAGCCATGGGCATGGAAAAAAGGAAAAGGCCATTGGAGAAACTGAGAAAGATTTGATAAAGTTTAGAATCATAACTTTGTAAAATCTCACAATTAATGATTATCCAGGTCAACCCCCTTGTTTTTCACCTGCGAATCGGGAGACGCAGGTGATGTGCTCTGGTTCTGTGTCAGGTACCGCCGCTCAGGGCTCTGGTGGACACACTGCAGACGGGCCCCCTGAATGGTTCTATTATGGCCTCGAGTGTTTTGCTAAAACATGTTGCATAATAGCTGTCTCAAGTACGCCCAGGCATGGCTTGAGCTATGGATACATACGCTGGGTGTATTAATCAAATTTAATAGGCCCCAGTGTTTGAAACAATGCTTTGAAATTTGCAGCGACGGCACAGAAGTGTGGCATTGTACAGCAAATAAAAGTGTTGCTACAATGCCTGTAAATCAGAGCTTTAAACTATGTTTCAATTATCCTTCTATTATCCAGCTGGTATTTAAGCATGTTTATTATTCAAATCAGCAGCGAATGTGCTGCTGTTGTGTAAACAACCGTCACTTGCCGAAACAATGATTAGGAGGCACCATCCCTTTCAGGTGTACTCAGGAGTACTTACACCCCAGCCTCTTGTATTTAAATATCATGTAAACACAATGCTTGAGTGACTACTTCCACTCCTGTTCCCAGTGCCTCATGCCAATTCTATTACATTAAGAGGGAAATCTATTAAATTTTTCATTTATACACATCCGTACTCTGTTTTTACCCATTGTATCATTAAGGCTTAGATTAATATAATAGATAGGCTGAGAGATACAGTGTGCATTGAAACAGCCTGCTCAAAATAAAAGCCAATTTCTCTGCATTATGTGGGGGTGTTGGAAAGCTTTTGTGAAAACAATGCAAAGAAAATTATTTTCTGAATAAAAAGCGTGACCACGGAGAAAAGAAAAATTTGGCCCCCAGAAAGAGCAATCTTGAACCTTTATTAGCTCCATTACCGGTTCAGCATATAAAAAAGGTAGAGCACCAGGAAATAGGACATTTGTAGAATGAATCTGTGTCTCTTTTGAGGGTTTTCTGCCATTACTAGGAAGGTGTGTGTGCGCGCGCGTCAGGGCAGTGTTTGTGGGTGATGTTTGCTGGGCAGAGCTTGGAATTGCTACCAGGCTATGTTTCCAATGAGTTTTTCCTTTTTATATTAAGCCTCAGTTTCCACATATAAACCGGGAAGATAAATTTTCGAACAGGGGGCATTGTAAAAAATGGTCAGGAATTATAATCGGATCCATTGATGGGTACCACAAGGATTTTGCATTATCTGAGGTGTATTCTGAGGGCTCAGTGAATTCTTGTTGGTGGACTTTATTTGCTAACCTGCAAATGATATCTCCTGTGCTTAGGGAACCACTGACAAAAGGGGGTGGTTGCTAGAGAGAGATAACAATCGTTTTTTTGATTTGGGATAGGAAATGCACACTCAGCAAATTCATGGTTTGGGGCTTGAGTACTTAGCAAAATCATCCAGGTGGTTTTTAAAAGAGCTTTGAGTTCATGTTGGGAGGTAATGTGAATAATATTCAAAATATTGCCTTAACTGATCTCAAAACACAATGAATTCCCACTTCCTTAGAATCTGTACTACAAGGGTAGCCATTACATTTATCACACATGGGACATTTTGAGAATGGGGTGTGAACCACACATTCTTGGGAAAACCGGTACATGTGATTGCTCTATAGTCACATGGCTAAAGGCTAAATCTGGCTTAAGAATTAAAGCAAGGAAGCTGAATGAAAAATAGTGACTCAACGGTCTCACTAAACCCCTTTGAGGTTGGTTATTGTTTTGTCATTAAAGAAAAATCGTTGATATTTTTGTGAGTCACTGGAGCCCACAAAGGCAAGTAATGGTCAACTTTCAGAAAACCCAATAAGCAAAGTCCATTTTTATGCATTTGATAAATTAGCAAGTAGTTGTTCACTTTTCTTTTTTTCTTTAATATTTACATGAGTATGTGTTTGGAGAGAGGAGTGTGCATTTCCTATCCCATGGGAAAGCAAGCCAACTTGTGGGCTGCACTGTGGTGTTCCCAGGCGCATGGGGGAGACCACTGATACAGCAATGGATTCCTTCGCTCCTCTGCTCTGAACCCTCCAGCTCTTCATTCCTCTGGGAAGAAAGGCCACAGTCCTTCTAACAGCCTGAAGGCCCATGTAATGCAGACCTGGTTGCTCTGATAACTTCGCCTCTCTCTTCTCCAGCTACAGGGACAGCCATACTTTTTCTAACTGAGCTACAAACTGTCCTGCCTCGAGGCCTTGGCGGCCCCCTGGATTTCCTCCTGCTCCCCACGCTCACCTTTTAAGACTGTTTAAAAGTCCCCTCCTGGAGGAGATGGCCCCTTCACTGTTGCCCTCTCCAAGCCCTCCTGACCCCCTTCCCTGGCTCTTTTTCCGTGAATGTGCCACTTTCTTATATATAATTTACTCGTTTTGTGTTTCAATCTTTCCACTAACAGAATGTAAATTCCATAACGGCCTGGAGTTTTTCCCATCTGGTCTCTGAGGTTCTCGGGTGCCTAGGTCACCACCCATTATGTGCTCACTAAGCGTTTATTGAATGAGTGAATGAGCAGCAGGGTCTTGATAAGTGGTATTGATAGTCATAGCTGGTTATGCTTGGGGACATCCACATTACAATCGTAATGAGGCTCTCTCCATTTCCGATTGGTTTTTAAACGGTAGGTCTTAAGGCTCCACTTCCACATTTCTTCATTCTGCAGTGTCTCTGCGAGTAATTCATGGTCTATAAACCAACATTTAAATGCCCGGAGGAAGAACCTGGCAGAGCACTTCAGAGTGAATATCTTTATAAAGGAAGAAATTCCTTCGAAACTTGAATAATGGCTGCCCCCATGTTTGGAGCCAAATGAGCCAACCTTTAGGGAAAACAATTCTTGTCCCAATATAGGTAGGGTCTTTTGTAAACTGAAAAGGCAGCTTGTTCTCAGTGTCCCTAACTAGTTGCACAGCTCCCCCAGCCTGCTACTTAAGAAGCTGTTAATGGCCAGCTGATTAGCCCATTAGCAACTGCATCAGCCCATTTGTAGACATTTAAGTGGTACAAATGGCTGGGAGTTGCAGCAGAGTGTGGGTTGGTTGACTTTAGTGCTTTGGCAAATTATCTATGTGGGTGAGAGCAGGTTTCCTTATGTGCCGTTTACTTGTAATGAGGCACACCTGTGCTTCACTTCCCAAGGGGTGGCATTCTTAGGGTGATCATTTGGAAAGGGGTATTTGTACACTACACTCAGCTGCTGATGGCCTGACCATTAGCTGCCTATCTCTAATTGTCACCCCTCTGCCCTTGGCAGCTACTTTCAGTGACATAGGAACTAATGAAAAACCCTGGTGCCTGAGCCTGAAGGCATGGCCTGTGTAGGTTGCAAGGAATTAGCTTGCCTTGATTCTTGATCTATTTTGTTCCTGTGGTAGGCAGCATAATGCCCCCCAAATATGACCATCCATGTGCATATATTACCTTACAAAACAAAAGGGAATTTGCCAATGTGATTGAGTTAAGGGACTCGAGATGGGGAGATTATAGCCTTCATTACCCAGGTGGGCCCAACATAATCACAAGGGTCCTTAAATGGGAAGAGGGAGGCAGGAAAGAAGGTTAGAGTGGTGTGATAGGACCTCCCTGGTTTTGCTGGCTTGAAGATGGAGGAGGGGGCCGTGAGCCAGGGAATGTGGGCAGCCTGTAGAAGCTGGAAAGAGGCCAGTAGACAGCTTGATCTTAGCCCAGTGAGACACATTTCCAACTTGTAACTTCCAAAACTGTAAGGTAATACCTTCGTGTTGTTTTAAGCCATCATGGGTATGGTAATTTGTCACAGGAGGAACAGGAAACTAATGCTTTACCCAAGGTGATTGGTGGACTTTGTGGCAGGGCAAGTAGAGTGTCTGAGAATATAATTCCTTTTCTTAACATATTAGGGTGGCAGGAAATGGGCACAAAAATCAGGTTTTCTACAACAATATTCGGAGAGTACGAACTTTAATCTTCACCCCATTCTAAATGCATTGCATTAGCAGGAGCTAATAAAAACAAAAAAACAAAACCCAACACAAAAACAAAAAGCTCCCAAATTTTCCATCCCAGACCCTGTGGCATGCATAGCATTGTAACAGGGGAGAATAAATACATTCACACCTGAAATAGCTTGAAACATGAAGCTACATGGTCAAAAGCAACCATCACCAGAACAAAATAACATTGCATGAAGTGCATACGATGACACAATGTGCACTTTATCAGTACAATGTGCATCAGTCCAGACATCCTAATAGCCATCAACAAATAGACCCCATGATGGCTGTGGCTCCCAACACCTTGCACTGAAGTGCTCATGTATATTGCCAGTGCTGTGTCTTCCATGTTGCTTATGGCTTGGCAATTGTTTTCACCCATTTTATTAGTTCTCATCTGTTTCATTAGTTCTGGGCTGTTTCAGCGATCTTCTCAATTCCAGTCATTCTTCTATTTCTTCACTATCCTCAGAATGCCATTCATGTTAGGAGTTTATTTTGGTCTTTAGAGCCATTTTGAAAAATCCTAAGGTATGTCATTAGGATGTTTTATGATGTCTCAGCAATCTTGTACCTGACTTGCCAATTTAAAATCACACTTTTTATCTCTGATTAATAAATGCTGGGGGAAGTATCTATATTTGTAAATACTCTTTAGACTTGTATTAAGTTCAAAACTGGTGACAAGTACCTGGCATTGTTCATACAAAAAATTCCAAGCTTCACTGTATAAAACCTTCAGAAAATCATGTTGTTATTGTAGTGGGTTGAGTGGTAGCCTCCCAAAAGATATATTCACATCATAACCTCCAGAATGAATAATCCAGAATCCAGAATCTGAGACAATGACCTTACTTGGAAGGAGAGTCTTTGCAGATGTAACTAAGGTTCTCGAGGTGAGGTCCTCCTGGATTATCTAGGGGGCTCTAACTCCAATAACGAGCATCTTCAGAAGAAATAGAAGATGAGACACAAAACAGAAGACCAAGCGAAGATGGAGGCAGGCATTGGAGTGCTTCAGCTATGAGCCAAGGAACACCTGGAGCCACCAAGAGCTGGAAGAGGCAAGAAAGTATTCTTTCCTAGGACCTTGGGAGGGAGCGCTGCCCTTGGCCTCCAGACTGAGAGAAATCATCTCTGTGGTTTTAACTCACCAAGATTGTTCATTTGTCATGGCAGCCACTGGAAACTCAGAGTCATAAAACATTCAGTACCTACAGGTTACCTGTTAAAGTCAACATTTATAAATTATCAGGCATGGTTTTCATGAAATCATTGAGTTACTGGACCACACTCATTGGCTTAAACGATTATATGACAAACACCTAGCTGAACCTATCAGGAAGAGTCTAAGTGTCTTGCATATATAGGATGACTGATATCAGTAAAGATTATAGTGTGTTTTCACATACATGTACCCATATGTGGCCATGGAGTGGGCTTGAAGTTATTTTAAGAAAGCATCATTGTAGCTGAGTTCTGAGTAAGAACTACATGGCTCTATATCAGAAGGAGAAGAGGGGGATGGGAGTTGCAGCTGATCCATTCATTTTATATGAAAATTTAATTATTGGCCCCAGGAGGCATTTTATTGGATTTTATGTGACTACTACATTGTCAGCAGATAGAGGGAGAAAGACCTCGGGGCAAGGAAATGGGAAAAATCCTCCTAAAGTGTGTTCACAAAATATGACTGTCATTCCATCCTGGAACTTAATAGAAATCCTCCGACTGTTCTGCCGTCAACAAGACTCATCTGATAATTGGTGACCATGGTAACAAAATCAGGTCATAGGGAGGTTCATGCTGAGATCAAGCATATGTAGATCTCCTAGTTCAAACATACATAAAGATAAGAACCTGTTGGTAAGAGTCCGAAATGTTGAAGATGGGCTCTCCTACCCTGAGCTTATAATACTGAGGAAATGATCCTTTGATTGCAATAGCCATGCGTTTTGCAGAAAAGGAAGAGATTTGTCGGATTCACTGGGGGGGAAACAATAATTCAGAAATGTGAGACCAGAATGAATGCAGAGATGTTGCTTCATAGATCTGTGTAATTTACTCCCCGGGGTTTGTAGTGTGTCTGACTTATATTTTAGACATAATTAAGTAATCAGCAGTGTACATTGTAAAATGAATGTTTAGGCTGCTTGAGGTTAAATTTTCACAGCCATAGCAGCTGCGTGGTACTAGCGACCACCCCTCCCCACAGCCAAATCCTCTCCCCTGCATACAGTCAGTTATTTAAAATCTGTGAATGGGACTAAAATTATTTCCACAGTCACCATTTTTCTGCAGATCTAAGGAGCAACTGCCTGGTAACCACTGGATACCAGGATTACTGCACTTCGTGCTAGTGAGCATTCTCTGTTCTGGCTCAGTAGCTGAAGGGACAATAATAATATCAATTATAGAATGAATAATACTTTTATTTATGTAGGATTTCATTTGATCTTCCAATAGCCCAGTGAGATAGAAAGGCTTCCCCATGATTCAGGTGAGAAAATTGAGATGCTGAGCAAAGTTACTGTTCTGGGAAGCCATAGGGCTTCAGCTTTTTATTTTATTTACTAGAGGCTTGGTGCACGAAATTTGTGCACTGGGGTGGGGGTTGTCCCTCAGCCTGGCCTGCGCCCTCTTGCAGTCTGGGACCCCTTAGGGGATGTCCGTCTGCTGGTTTAGGCCTAATCCTAAGCCGGCAGGCAGACATCCCTCTCACAATCCGGGATCCCTTGCTCCTTACCACCTGCCTGCTCATTCCTTACTGCTCGGCTCGCTGCTCCTTAGTGCTCCCACGGAGGCAGGAGGGCTCCCGCCACCACAGCTGCGCTCGCCAGCCATGAGCCCAGCTTCTGGCTGAGCGGCACTCCCTCTGTGGGAGTGCACTGACCACCAGAGGGCAGCTCCTGCATTGAGCATCTGCCCCCTGGTGGTCAGTGTGCATCATAGTGACCCGTCGTTCTGGTTGTTCCACCGTAAAGGTTGCTTAGGCTTTTATTACTAGTATATAGATTTTTTAAAATGTAAAAATTTTCAATTACAGTGGACATCCAATATTATATTAGTTTCAGGCATATGCATAGTGGTTAGATACTTATGTAACTAATGAAGTGATTCCTCCTGTTAAGTCTAGTATCCAACTGACACCATACATATTTATTACAATATTATTAATTATATTTCCTAAGCTGTACTTTACATCCTGTGACTATTTTGGAACTACCACTTTGTACTTCTTAATCCCTTCTCTTTTTCACCCAGTCCCTTCAACAATTCCCCCTGCCCCTGGCAACCATCAATTTATTCTTTGTATTTATGAGTTTATTTCTATTTGGTTTGTTCATTTACATTTTTTAGATTCCTCATAAAAATGAAATCATACAATATTTGTCTTTCTCTAACTAATCCACATACCATAATACCCTTTAGGTCCATCCATGTTGTTGCAAATGGCAAGATGTCATCCTTTTTTATGGCTGAGTAATATTCCATTGTATATATGTACGACATCTTTGTCCAACTGCCTATTGATGGACACTTGGGTTGCCTCTGTATATTGGCTATTTTAAATGATGCTGCAGTAAACACAGGAATGCTCTCTTTCTCTCTTCAAAAACAAACATAAACATAACAAACTTTTCACCCGTGGGCCCATTCCATCTCTCCTCTTTACCTGACTGCCCTGCCTTGGGAAGCAGGTGGGGTTCTGCCTGTGTATTTCCTTCCAGTAGTTTGCTGCTCTTCCTTTCTTCCTCACATAGCTCATCCAGCATGGAGGGCAGGCCTCCGGGGAAATCCCTTGGGCATCTCTGGGAGATCGGAGAGTTTGTCAGTCTTTCAGCTACCGACTCGAGATCCTGTTCCCACACATGGTGTTCCAGCATCCAGGTCTGTCGCCAAATATGTCACTTAATCTTCAAATCCAACGGGCCACCACTGGATTAAAGTAATGCCACAAAAACCAGAGGGGTCAGAGCAGCCACCCAAATAAACTTCTCATGGCCTCTCATCGTTTCTGATGCAAACAAGGGTCTCTGGGTCAGTAGAACCTCCCATGATGCCCATGCTGGTGTGCCTGTGGGCCCTCCTGTCAAGGGCCTAATGGCAGGAGGCAGGTCTGACTGATGAGGTCGGCTCAGGAGCACCTGCTGAACGTGGAGGGCATATTTCCCCGAGCTGTTTGCTTATGTCTTGGGTTGGTGCTTCTGTCCAGTCTGGCTTGTTTAAGGCTTATTTAAGCTTATTTCTGCCTCCTTTACCGAGAACCGAAAAGGCAGGACTCATGCCCATGTCATCCTCATTCTGCCCAGCACTGCCATTGACACACTGCTGCCTCATAGAATAGTGAAGGAGAGAATGCCAAGGGCTTGGTGTAGGAAGGTCCTGTGTGCATAGGTAGATCCTTTAGAAGCTGATTCTGGAGGAGTTGGAATAAAGGAGTGGGAAGATACTGGTGAGCTCAGGTGGGGATGGAGCACAGAGCAGGAGCTGTGCTCGAATGAGGTGTTGGCCTGGGAGTAGAGAGATGGAAGGGCCTTTTAAAAGGAAATCCCAGTTTCTTCCTCTCCTCTTTCCATTTCTTTCTCTTCCCTTTTCTCTCCCACTGTGTTTACCTTGGAATCTCTTTGGCTATTTAGTCCAACGTAGACTGGCATCTGTTATATCATTTGGATCCTGACACGCATTCCCTATTTGGAATGGAGAATGAAGGAAGACAGGGAACAGCAGGGCAAAAAAATAAAAATTAAAAAAAAGGAAATTAATTTGATGAGCACTTACTATGTATCAGATACCACATTAGGCACTTAGTTGTCCCATTTCATTCACATAGCCATCCAAGGAGGTGGGTGTGGTTACCCCCATTTTAGAGATGAAAAGCCTGAGGCTCAGGTATGGTTAGTAACTCACTCAAGAACACTTGGCCAGTTAGTGGAGCTGATCTACAAAACCAGGTCTGTCTGATTCTAGAGCTGGGCTCAGGTCCCAGCTAGTAAACAGCAATCCTCTAGGACAGGTAGAGGAGGGAGGAATGGAGGCCTCCAAGTGGGTGGGACATATCTTCTCAGGGTTCAAAACTTTTCAGGCTATCGATGGAAAAGACTTTTCTAAACTCAGCCTGGCCTTCTCTTCACTCTCTTCTTGACCTTGGAGAGAAGATTCTGTCTGTGTTGAATTGTGCTTGTACTACAGTCATCCCACTGGGTACCTTGTTCTTAGTATGAGAGACAAATTCTCGTGCCGGATACAGGTGTGATTCTGGGTCTGACTGACCTCATCCCTCTGGGTTCTCTCTGTCCCCACAAGGAAAAAAGAGGCTGGTACTCTGAGAACATCCTCTCCCCGCACCCTTGTCCCCAGCTCAAGTATGCTTTTCTTGGCATCGGAGAGTCAACAGGTGTGACCAAGTGTACAGAGACCTGGCATGCCAGGGCTGGCACTGCTGATGGCCTTCACTCACAAGAGATGGCAGTTGCCACCTTCCACAGGCTGCCCATCAAAACACATTGTTGCCTGGCACCTCCATAGGCTCCAACCAACTTGTGAGCAGGCACGGTGCCATCCCGGCAGATGGGCAGAAGGGGTGGGGAGCAGCCCAAGCAGGCCCATCCTGGAGGTGCATAAAGTGGAGGTAGCGAGGTTTTGACTTCCAACTGAGGCTGTGTCAGGATGACTCCCTCCACCTCGGATGTAGAGTTAGAGGGGGACGAGGTCTGTGATTTAGACTGCACCTAATTGGCTAAGGTGTGTTTTTTTGTTTGTTTGTTTATTTTTTGGGGGGACGACGACTTAGAACCCAGCAGAAGATTGTGGCTTTGACTTTAATGGCCTTAAAGGGAATTTGGGAAATCGGGGGAAAACACTTTGAAGATAGGAGATAAAGGAGGACAAGAGAGGATTCTAAAGAGATTTTTACATACTATGTATGACCCCCTTGCCAACCCGAGCTCCACTACACCCAAGTATTCTAACAGCAGGCTGACAGAGCCCCCGCTGCCGCCAGGCCAATCAGGTTGGGGTCAGGGCAGGAGGAGCCCTAGCCGTGGGTGGTTGGTAGTGCAGGCAAGGGGCTCCCAGGAGGAAGGACATATACAGTGCTCCCATTGCCCAAGGAACAGTGTCATGATTTTGGAACTCAGCGGGGTGATTGTCAGCACATCCAAGCATCCTGGAGGGTCATCTAGGCCTGGCCTGCAGAGTCCATGGGAAGGGCCACCCATGTGGGTAACAGCCAAGCACAGGCTCCAAGAGGAGAGAGTGCGTCTCAGAAAGAGTTTCTAGGCTGTTTGGGGTGACAGAGGGATGGAGGTGGCAGCAACGAATCCTGAAAGGAGGATGGACGGAATGCCAGGCTGGGAGCATGGGCGTCACCTGACAGGCCAGAGAGCCATGGACAGGTAGCGTGGAGGAGTGCTTGGATAAGAGCTTCCCCGAGAAATCTGGTGAAGGGGGTGATGCGCAAGAAGAGCCCGAGCCAGGAAGTCAGGACCAGGGTTTTTTTTTCCCCGAAGGAGGGCAGGCAGTAGAGCCGAAAAGGAAAAGAGGGTGGGAAGGCCCACTAGGATACGCTGATGATGGGATAAAACCTTGATGGGGAAGGGAAGAGCGGAGGAAGAGAGTGATGGAGATAATGGAGGGAATGGAGAAAGGGAGGTCTTTCAGCTGGGTTATTTTATAAACACGGTACATATTAGTTTGCACTGTTCGTGGATAACTAAGAGTTAACTTTCTGTAGAAGCTTATTATTCTCACAGGTAAAAGGGCTCTCCCCCCAGGTCTGAGCTTCAGCTGCCCCTTGTATTTCTGCCCCAAACACATTTTTCACTTTTTATATGAGGTTGTTCTTGACCAGCCTGTCTTCAGCGCCAGCCTCTTTTTCCCTGAAACCTTCTCTCCACTTCACATGCCGCTGTAATCTTTGGTTATCATGTTGAAAAATGGACAGACTCTGCCAGTCTGAAAGGACATGTGGGGTGGCTCTGTTTGTGGCCTACCTGGCAATTAGCCACACACCATTCTGTCTCTGCAATTTTACTGCAAAAGGAGAAAGCAGGCCAGTCATCGTCCGGGGGGACGTTGAGGAATAGCAGCGTCGAAAGCTGTGTGTCTGGAGGGTTGGTAATCAAGGCTGTACCTGGACTGGCCCCGAAGCTCCCGTGCAGGCTGATTCCTTTCCCTTCCCACACCTCTCGCCCCTTGCTCACATCTGTTCATTAAGAATGACAGAATCTATAAGATAATCTCTTCCCAGGATAGCAAATGGGTTTCCCTTTCTCGTGTTAACTCTGAAAGACGTACAGTGACCGCCTGGAGTATTGCCCTGGGAAAGACTTTAAAACTCTGGCTGGACTCAGTGGGAGAGAATGCTGTGATCCACTAGTGATGTCTGTTATGGGCGGAGAATTAGAAAGTAGAGATGCCTGCTGCATAGCTGATGTCTCTCACCCGCTTATAACCTGACTCTTGAGAGGTGTAAAAATCAAGGCTGAGAAACATTGTGACTTATTCAAGATAATAAAAGCTAACATGAATGTTAGTTAGGAAGTATTCTAAATACTTCACATATGTAACTCATTTAATCCTCACAGCACCTCCTTGGTGTTCACCCTCATTTTACAGAGGAGGAAATAGAAAGCACAGAGAGGTTAAATGAAATGACTGCCCAAAGACACAGAGCAGGAAGAGGAGCCAGTGTTGAAATCCAAAGTCTGATTAAAGCAGTATCCTTCAACTGCTGCCGTCTGCTCTGTGCGAATCCTTAATAGTGGGGCCGAGAGCCCAGGTCTTCTGGTTCCCAGCCCAGAGGTATTTTCTGCCATGGAAACGTGATATGCTCCCCTGTGTTCAGTCAAATGCCTCAAAATTAGAAGGCAAACAAAGGATACCACTAAAAGAGGAACAAACACTTTATTCAGTATCCAGGGCATGCCAGGCACCGTGCTAGGAGCTGAGGAAGGGAAAATAAGTAAGTGCTACCCAGTCAGTGTCTTTAAGCTCACACCTCAGAACAGAAACGGTCCATCGGAAGTCCCACCTCATTCACGAAGACTCTGCCTGCCACAGCCTGCCCTGATTTGGGGCTGGTCTGCATTCCTGGGCAGCTAATAATGTTCTCCTCTTCTACATTCTAAGCGCCATTGCCACCCCCAGGCATGGTTCATCCTCTGGGTTTACACAGAGGACATAGATGTTGACACAATAGAGAGTTCTACGCGGTGCCCTACTAGCCCTGGAAACTGTTTAGTGGCTTGACTTCATGGGGATGCTTTGCTTTGAGAAAGCCAATCAACTTAGGTCAGCAAGCTCCATCTGGAGGTTCATTTCATTAAATCCTCTTTAGACACTAGTTCTCTGGCTGTGCTATCAGTTAATTTATTTATACCTCATCTCTTTCCAGGAAGAATCTAAAGTGGCCATGTGCAATACAGTTAATTGGATAGAATAAAAAATTGAAAATCTTGATTGAGACAAGGAAGAGAGAGCACATATCGCCCGTCACATCAGTTAACACAGTTGTTGTGATGAAGCAGTAAGTTCCATGTTGTGCTTCCTGGCAGCCAGAGGAAGGTGGAAAGCAGATCAATTCATCTGTAATTATCGGAAAGGAGAAAGCACAGTAACTTCTCAGAGGGTCCCCGACTCATCTAAGTCAAAAGAGATGCTTTATCACACTCTGATGATGTGGTTTAATACAAAACATATTTGGTCTTTATTCCTGGTTCTTGGCACAGAGCTGCTAAAGCCCTTGGAATTTCCATGATAGGAAGAAGAGTGCTGTTGGTTATTCATAATGAGGCTCTTTGGATTAGACCTGAGTTTATGCTCATAAGGTGACTTCAGGCCAGGCCTGCCACCAGAAAGACCGGGTGATTAGAAGGTCGGAATTTTTAGCTTCACCCACTGACCTCTGGCAGGGGTTGGGGTGGGGAGCTGGGAATTAAGCTCTATAAAAACTCCTGAATAAGGAGAGTTGATGAGCTTTCAGGTTGGTGGACATTGAGGTGCTGGGAGAGTGGTGGGCGTGGAGAGAGCATGGTGAGGGGGAGGGGCTCACCCCCATCACACCTTGCCCTCTGCATCTCTTCTGCTTGGCTGTTTCTGCATTGTATCCTTTACAATAAACTGGTAGACAAAAGGAAAGTGCCTTCCTGGGTTTGGTGCGCGGTTCAAGCACATGACAAACCTGCAGAGGGGGAGTGGAAAGCCTAGGTTGGTAGCCAAGTTGGACAGAGGATATAAAGTGCAGGTAACCTGGGGTTTCTACTTGCCATTGGTGTCTAACGTTTTTGGGGGCAGTTTTGTGGGACTGAGTCCTTAACCTGTGGGTCTGCACGACCTCTGGGTAGCTGGTGTCAGATTGGTCACTTGTAAGACACCAGGTTGGTGGACATTGAGGTGCTGGGAGAGTGGTGGGTGTGGAGAGAGCATGGTGTGTGTGTGTGTGGGGGCGGGGGCTCACCCCCATCACACCTTGCCCTCTGCATCTCTTCTGCTTGGCTGTTCCTGCATTGTATCCTTTACAATAAACTGGTAAACAAAAGGAAAGTGCATTCCTGGGTTTGGTGCGCAGTTCAAGCACATGACAAACCTGCAGAGGGGGAGTGGAAAGCCTAGGTTGGTAGCCAAGTTGGACAGAGGATATGAAGTGCAGGTAACCTGGGGTTTCTACTTGCCATTGGTGTCTAACGTTTTTGGGGGCAGTTTTGTGGGACTGAGTCCTTAACCTGTGGGTCTGCACGACCTCTGGGTAGCTAGTGTCAGATCGGTCACTTGTAAGACACCTGGGCAGTGTCTGCAGAGAATGGTTGTGAGATGACTTGAGTCTCTGATTTGGGGTGGATCCATCGGGGGCAAGGGAATCCAAGGGGATGGGGAGGGTGGTCACACCTTGCCCTCTGCATCTCTTCTGCTTGGCTGTTCCTGCATTGTATCCTTTACAATAAACTGGTAAACAAAAGGAAAGTGCATTCCTGGGTTTGGTGCGCAGTTCAAGCACATGACAAACCTGCAGAGGGGGAGTGGAAAGCCTAGGTTAGCCAAGTTGTTGGACAGAGGATATAAAGTGCAGGTAACCTGGGGTTTCTACTTGCCATTGGTGTCTAACGTTTTTGGGGGCAGTTTTGTGGGACTGAGTCCTTAACCTGTGGGTCTGCACGACCTCTGGGTAGCTAGTGTCAGATCGGTCACTTGTAAGACACCTGGGCAGTGTCTGCAGAGAATGGTTGTGAGATGACTTGAGTCTCTGATTTGGGGTGGATCCATCGGGGGCAAGGGAATCCAAGGGGATGGGGAGGGTGGCCACATCAGGGGGATTTGAACTCCCAGGAGCCTCTCCCCTAGGACATCGGATGGTTAACAAGGGAAGTTCAGCTCCCTCCCAGGTTCTTAGTGGGAATGAATTAGTTCCTTCGGGAAATTCCTTGGTTCCCCAGCTCGGAGGGTGACTGAGCATCTGCATGGTGAGGTAACTGAGCAGGAAGGAAATGGCAGCACCTTGGCAGCTTGAAGAATAAGTCTTGGGCCCAGCATCTCTTTCCATCCTGGATGTTTTAGGATTTTTTTATTATGATTCTTCCATTCTAGGACGTGCTCTCCTGTCCTTTGTGTGAGAAACATGTCTCTTATTAGGGAATACAGAATCAGAGCTGGATAGAGAACTTCCATGGATTTAGGGGGACAGAGAAAACATACCAAATGACCCCACCCATGCCAAGTGAGGGTGTGTGTGACCATGGGCTGTGGACAAAGAGTTTAATGGTGAAGAACTTCCTGGCAAAGGAAGTTTTTAAAAGGGGCTAAGAAAACAACTTCATAGAAACAGTGAGACTTGAAGTGGCCTTTCAGGGAACAGTAGGGTTTAGATGGCTGTAAAGACGAGTAAAGAGGTTTTGGAGTGAGGGAACAGCTTGAGCGGAGGTGTGATGTAGGAATGAGTATGCCATGAGGAGGGGTCGCAGGAAGATGACTGTACCTGCCCAGTGTGAGTTCATTCTGTGCAACAGCCACTGTTCCAGATTCCTGCCTGAAAAGCGCTTGCATTCTACTGGGGGGGACGGACATGAGAGGAAGCAGCAACATAAACAAAACACTCATGGGCAATTACAGAGGTCAGGAAGGAAACAGGGTGCTGTGATAGAGTAGTGGGTTGTAGTTTGCAAAGTGCTCTCTTACCCACTATTTAATCCACACCACGACTCTTGGATGGAGGCAGGGCAGATATTCTTCTCCCCATGTCACAGATAAGGGGACTCTGAACTTTGAGGTGACACCCCAAAGGACAGCCCTCGGCTCTTTCCCCTCCAGCATGCTCTGCCTACTGCAGCGTTGGGTAATTGGAGATGCTCAATAAATGCTTGGCAACCCAACAAGCCTCCTCTTCCAGCTATAATCTGTACGAGGGCAGGACTCTTTCTCTCTGCTCCCTCCTTGGGGGAACCCTCATCCCAGCCCTGACATCCATCCAGCTTCCTGGTGACAGGCCACCAAAAGTCGGCCATCAGCGTTTTGTCACATCGAATCCAGGGAAAATGTCCATTTCACAAATGCATGATGACATTGTAAACAGTTGAATCAATCGGCCTGGTTTCCTTGTAGGAAAGTAAGCATATTCTGAAATGATAGAGGCCCTCATCCATAAGAGGAATTAACGTCCCTCCCTGTGGTCGGTGCTGTTGTTGCAGATCATTTGCTGGACCCAAAGCACAACAGTTTCTTTTTCACAAACCATTCCATAGGAACTGATGGTTAAGACATAGCCTGGGTCCCCCAAGTGTCAGACAAGGAACAGGGACAAGTAAATCCCCCTTTACATGACTGTGTGATAAGCTGTGCTGAAGCTCTTGAGGAGAACAGGGGAGCAGGGACAGATGAACTGGACCATTCCCAAGTGTTGAGGGTTCGAGTGACATTCCCGGGAAAAGGGGCAGAAAATGCAAAGTCAGGAGGGGAAGGGGGGATGACCCATTCAGGAGCTGAAAGTAATTTTCCTGGGTATAGCTGGGGACTCAGGAGATGGCAGAGATGAGGCTGGAGAGGTTCTGGAAAGACGTGGAAGTCTTGGAGAATTTCAGCTCAGCCACAGGACTGGTGAGCTGCAGAGCATGGTGAGCAGAAGGAAGACAGGATGGCAACCCTGAAGCATCAGTGAAGGAAGATGCCTGTGGCATGGAGTCTACATAGGAGGCCACTTCAGGGACCCAGGCAAACGGTGATGCAGGTGCAAGCAGAGGAGAGCCGCTGGCGGAGAGGAGGAATTCTAACATGATAAGGCAGTAGGCAGGGCAGGATCTGCTAACAGTGTTTGAGGCTATGTGGGGGGGACAACTCACCTAAGGCTTCCAGATTGCCACCTTGGGGTGGGATTTGAATAGTGAGAGAGGATTCAGGTTGGGGTAATGGCTTAGAGTTGGGGATAGAAAGCCCTTTGACGGTTAAGACCCTACTTCCTGCCTTTAGCCACCATCCATGTCAAATTTAAAGCATCCAGAATGAATGAGGGTCTACCCAGTTCACAAGGAGTTGCAGGGAGACCATCCTCTTCTCTTTGGAATGGGAGACCATTCCCCTTCGGAACAATTCTTTCAGTAGAGACCAGACCTAGCCCTGATTCTATTTAATTTATCTAGAATGTTTTGCGTTTATTGCATGTAAGTTACCGCAGGGCCCACTGTCTTCTCTCCTGCTTCTGTTCCTCTTGCTTCTTGGTCCTTGCAGATGCAGGCATGGGCTCTGCTGAGGGAGGCTTCCATAGGAGACTCCGGACACATTTCCCAAAGTATCTCACTTAGCGGCTCAACTTTCAGGTAGCACTGGCATGATTAGTGAAGGGCTAAGTCATCCATCTCTGTGCATTTCTGTCTGGCAGTTACCGGTTCATCAGCTGCAGCATATTTAACAAATAATAGCAATGCACACACACTCAGAGAGGAGGAGGAGGAGTTGGAGAAAGAAAAAGAAAAAGAAAGAAGGAAGAAAAGATGAGTAGAGGAGGAGGGTAAAAGAAGGAGGAGGAGGAGAGAGAAGGATGTGAATTGAAGTTCAATAAAAACACATGTCACATAAGGTTAGGTGGGAGGATGGACTGACAGGAGGCCTTGGGGGAGTGAAGGGAAGGGACTCCCTCATCCATGGAGGAGCAGGGGAGGGCAGGGATGGTGCCTGGACCGGGGACGGCAGAGTGAGGTCAGGGAGGGAGAGAGGACAGTCTCTAGGAGATATCCGGGCTAGGACAGCAGCATAAGCAATGTTAGTCCACTGATGACTAGGGTGCACTGCCTATAAAATCTTCTCCTAAGGAGTTTAAGGATACGACTTTCATTTTTAAGTTTTGTTGATAGGCAGGGTTTGTCGGAAGGATCAATGCCTCTAGTAACACCCCTCCCCCATCCTCTTTGTGGGTTTCAGCAGCAGCAATAGGAATGTGACCTCGAGCCAGTCACTGACTCTCCAAACCTCAGTTTCCTCATCTGAAACAAAGGAGGTTAGCATGGCACGCCTGGCCCTGGGTGTGAGCATCACTAAGCACCCAACTGAGCCGTTGACTATGCCTCAAGCTGTTTCCAGCTTCACACAAGTAGGAACCACATCCAGGTTTGCTTCTACTTAAGCTTCTGGGTGTTCAGGCCAGAACAGAGAGGATAGCGGACAGGGGGGTGCACAGTGGCATGCAAGCGCCTGAGGTCACGGTTTTTTTCCCATTAAAGGATTCTGATTGCATGCCAAGTTATCACTTAAATAAACAGGTCTTGTTTCTTCAAGTTCCATCTTAGGACCTATGGCACCAAAGCCCTAGTGTTGTCCAGTCTGGGGTCCTGGCCAGAAGCCATGGGAGACACTTGTGTAGATGCTATGAAGTGAAATGCATGGGTAGTATTGTGGTATCCGACCCAGGGGAAGAAACGCTATAAATATATTTTTCATTTGTTTCTTATGAAATCCACTCATAAGAGATCTTTCCTCAAGCAGCTAAACACATTATCTTCTTAATAGGCTTTTTCCCTCTTCCTAACACGTGGGCCACTCACTTTGGAGAGGTCCTCCATTTGGAAGAAAACCGTTAAAGGACATTAATTGAGATCATTTCAATATGTTAATCCACCGTTCCCTTTCCCGGTGCACCCTGAGACGAGGACTCCAGCTCGACTCCCACTCTGTATGCGCCAGACCTCCACACCCGAGGCTTATCACAAGCAATTATCTTACCCAAATAAAAAATGAAAATGGAAAAGTTAAATAAATAACAGGACATCTTGATGGAATCGCAGTAATGCTCGTCTTGGTTAACATTAGCCCTGACTTTTGGACAGCTAGATTTGTTAATGCGCGTGTCCTTTGTTTAGGCATCTCTCTCTCTGTAAATCTCATGACTTTCCAAAGTGATGGATGGCAGCCATCCCTGCTCTCCCTACAAATACGTTCTCCGGGAAAACGGAGGAAGCAAACGGACACTGTCGTCCTGACCTAAGTACTGCTTAGCTGGGGGAAAACCCTCCACACGGTTTCACCTAACGATTAATGCAGAGCTTTCCATTGTTCCCTGCTTTCCTGCTGTGTAAGGAGCTCTGCATACCTGTGCCAGTCAAGTTCAATGAATTTGAACAGGAACCTGTACCTAGGGGTAGCAGTTAGGATGACCCGGCCTGGCCTCTGGCAGTAAAGAACCCTAAACCTTGGGAGTTAACACAGCAGATGTTTTAGTCCTTCACGCCAAGCCCACTGTGGTTTGTCACGATGGTTGCCCTGCAGATGCTACCCGGCCTGGAGTCCTGGACTGCTCTGACCTCTTGGCATTCTCCATCCCAATGTGCGAAGGCTTCCTCCGTGGTCTCAGCAGGGGAAGAAGCCCGGAGATTCAGGCACTGATGATGCTTTGGCAAGGAAGTGACAGGCCGTTTCTGTTCACATTTCATTGGCCAGAGCTGGTCACATGGCAGCCCAACCACAGGAGGGTGGGAAAGTGCACCGGGAAGTCAATGAGCACTCGATGACAATGAACCCAAGTGAGGTCTAACTCTTCAGGAGCTTTTGACCTCTGACAGTTGTTTCTCTCTGCCCCATCCCTAAGCCTAACTGGGCATCTTAACACAGGTGTCAGCCATCTGGGAGTTCTTGTGTCCTACCAACTTCTGAAGTTACCATTCATTCACTCATCCATCCATCTATCCATTCATTTATTTAGAAATATATTTGACTTATAACATTGTGTAATTTAAGATGTACAACATGTTGATTTGTATTGTAATGTGATTGGTAATAGCGCCTCTATCACATAATTTCTTTGTGTGGTGGGAATAATTAAAGATCTAATCTTAGCAAGTTTGATGATTGTAATATGATATTGTTGTCTATAGTCACTATAATGTGCATTAGATCTCCGGGACTTTTAAAAAATCTATTAGCTGCATGTATGTACTCTTCTATTATGTAATTACATATGTATATAAATTATACGTGTCATTTAAAAATAGACTATTTTTGGAGCAGCTTTAGGTGATATCAGCGATTTTCAACCCTTTTTGTCTCATGGCACACATAAACGAATTACTAAAATTCTGCAGCACACCAAAAATACATTTTTTTCCTGATCTGTCAAAGAACAACAACAACCAGGTATAGTTTGATTGATTGTGATGAAAATTATGTAGGTCCCTCAAGAACATAGTGTACAATAGTAAAGTGCATCAGGTGCCTATACTTATATATAAGGATTTCTGGTATCTAGAATTAGCCAATCAGACACAATCTTATTATGTGACGTGGCCAATAGGATGCAACTCTTTTATATGACCTATTTATGTATGTTTCAAGACAGGACATTCATACCCCAATGGCTATTGCTGTGTTGGCTGTGTCATATTTTTATTTGTCATTATCAACATCCCTCACAGAGCGGTACATTTGTTAGAATTAATGAATCTATATTGCCACATCATTATCATCCAAAGTCCCTAGTTCACATTCTGGTTCACTCTTGGTGTTGTATAGTCTATGGGTTTGGACAAATGTATAATGACATGTATCCATTGTTACAATATCGTATAGAATGGTTTTACTGCACTAACAGTCCTCCATGTTTCATCTGTTCATTCCTCCCTCCCTGCTAAACCCTAGCAATCACTGACCTTTTTATATGGTCTCCTTCCTTTGCCTTTTCCAGAATGTCATATAGATGGAATCAGGCAGTATGTAGCCGTTTCAGATTGGCTTCTTTCATTTAGTCACATGCAGTTAAGGCTCCTCCATGACGTTCATGGCCGGATAGCTCCTTTCTTATTAGCGCTGAATAACATTCCATTGTCTGGATGCACCACAGCTAATTTATCCATGCACCGGAAGGACCTCTTGGTTCCTTCCAAGTTTTGGCATTTATGAATAAAGCTGTTATAAACATCCATGTTCGGGTTCTTGTGAGGACATATGTATTCAAGTCCTTTGGGTAAACACCAAGGAGCACAATGGCTGGATTGCATGGTAAGAGTATGTCTGGTTTTCTAAGGAACTGCCACACTGTCTTTCAAAGTAGCTGCACCATTGTGCATCCCCACCAGCAATGACTGGGGGTTCCTGTTGCTTCACATCATGGCCAGCATTTGGTATTGTCAGTGGTCTAGGCTGTGTTAATTCTCATTGTTTTCATTTTCAGTTCCTTAATGATTTAGGAGGTGGAGCATCTTTCCTACCCTTATTTTCCACTTGGTGAGGTGTATGTGGAGGTCTCTAACCCCCCCCCCCTTTTTTTTTTAGTCAGACTGTTTGCTTTCTTATTGTTGAGTTTTAAAAGTTCTCTGTATATTTTAGATAACAGTCCTTTATCAGGTATGTCTTTCGCAAATATTTTCTCCTAGTCTATGGCTTGTTTTAAAAATATTTTAAAAAATGACTCAGAGTCCTGCCCCTATAGGAAACCCAATATTCCCATCATTGGCTCTGAAGATTCTTGGAAGTGGAGGGGCTTGTATTTTTCTTCGTCACCTTTAGCTAAGGTTTTTGTAGCCACAGAATTTTTTTATTTCTACTCTGAGTAGAGGAGATAACAAACATGAAAAGTAGCTTTCTTTTTCTTGAAATTCCTTTCATCTGCAGCAGCACTCCCTCTAGTCCACCTCCACGCACCGCTGATCCCGGGGAGGTCTGGGGCAGGGGGAGGTCACCGCATGGCTCCGTGTAACCATTTAAAGTGCAGTATTAGATGGAGACGCCCTGGGAAGTTGCTCAGCCATACCCAGCACCTGGGATAGCTCAGTGGCCACCTTTTCTTTTTCCTACACATTCCTTTCCCCCACCTGTTTCCTTTCCCCTAGATTTCTTTATCCCCTGCCTGGGCTCCTCTTGTCTTCAGCCCTTTCTGATTGTAGGCCCCCAAATTTTTTTCCTTTTTTTTTTTTTCTTCCTGACACAGAGGTATTCATTCAGTCCTTCCCTTTTTTCTGGTCTCTCTTCTAGAACATTTTCTACGATCTGTCTTTTCATACCCACTTTGTCCATTAGGCATTTCATCAAAACATAATGCATTTTCTCTCTTTCAGAATTTCTACTGCTGACTTTGAAAATGCCCCTTCACTCATCTTTGTAGGATAATCTTGCCAAGTGTGATATAGGGGTAGGGTTTAAAAAAAAAGTGTAGAAATAACCCACCAAGTGAGGCTGAGTGGGCCCTGGGTGTGCAGCTTTGGGAGCAGGAAGAGGTATGTTATCCACAATGGCCACTCACCAGCACATCCGTTCATGGAAGAAATCTCAGCATAAAATCAGGTGTTCAGCTTGTTTTAGGGACAGTTTGCCCACAAAGTCTAAGATCCTCCAAAGGGCTGCTACACACAAAGTTTTAAAATGTTGCAACTTGAAAGGGTTATCGAAGAGTCAAAACACACTGGAGGCCATTCCCCTCGTGCCGCCCACCCCCCTCCCTGGCAGTAGATGGAACAACACCACGTAAAGTTCTTAGGAAAAGCTGCTGAAGTTATCTGATTGTTTGGAATGGGGGCACCACTCCATTTGATACACTTTGGAACTCTGCCAAACGCTGGGAGTTGCTTCTATATTTTATTTTTGCTATTTCTTATCAGTGTTTATCAACATGTGGTTGATTACTCGTTGTGAATGCTAATATTTCCCTTTTGTTATCTTCCAACAAGTCCTGTGCAGTGTGCTTACTCCTCAGTGTATTTAGAAAACCAAGGAGCTCCTATTTTAGATTTTACATAAACTCATGCCACTTAACACTCTCCAAGTGAAATCAACAGTTTCTTTCCACGCTACCCCAACTGGTTTCTCTTGAGCTGTTTTTCCTTGTCCAGCCCCATCCCCAGCTCCCTTTCCTGCACCCCGGCCTCTGGGATCCCTGGGAAAGTTGGCTGTGGCCAGAATAGGATGCAAGACTGCATGTGTTCACTCCCTCCCTCCCCCGCCCCCCGCCTGACAATTAATCTCCTTCCAAAGTCTGCGACTACCTGGTACTATACGAAGTCCTCATTATTTGTGACATTATTCAAGACTATTGGGAGAGGACAAGGGTATCTGACACCTTACAGTTCACAGGTTCACTATCGAATGCAAATAGTGGGAATGAAAAAATGGTGGAGCAATGTGTAGAAGATGGGGGTTAGCTGTATTTATTTTTACTTTTCAACCTCTTAAGGAGAAGTGGAGAGAAATTGAACATTAATAGTAAAAATAAATTCTTTAAGTGTCTGCTACATAACAAGCACAATGCTAGGCTTGCAGGGCTGTCACATGATCTGAGCGGGTAGGGAACAAGAGCTGTTAGATTTTTGCAGAAGGAGCAGGCGTGTCTAGGCAAGACAACTCGCATCGGAGAGATGGAGCTTACACGAAGGCAGATGTTAAGAATCTAAAGAAATGGTCAAGCAGTTGGCTTTGTCTGACCATCCATGGGCCACCGTGACGGAAAGTGACTTTCCAGCTGCAAATTTGGGGGTTTGTCCTAAAGACAAAAGCATGCCAGACATTGTCATCGTCTAAAAACATCTATCAAATTTTAATAATTTTATGGTCAGAAAAATGACAACATAATTGTAAAGGGCATTGAATAAGTTTCATGATCCACATCGAGCCATGCTAGGGAATGTGCTGTGGGGATGTCTAGAAACTTCTAGAAACTCAGGTCAGATGGCTAATAGCTCTGAGACAGAGGATGGCATCATTGTTACTTTTCACACCTCCATTTCAGATGCATGGGGGCCAGCAGTGGAGCCCAGGCTTGCCCTAGGCGGGATGGGGACCAGTGAGGGTTGTTTCCTCTCTAAGGATGGGACACTCTTCTTAGATAAGGTGCCATGTTTATGACGGCCTGAGCAGCAGAAGAGAGGCACACACATGGGTACATGGGAGGTCGAGGCCCACGGATGGAAGTAAGAGGTTGAGCTCAGCACCGCCCTAGGCCCAGCCTGAGGGGTCCTCGCCTTGCCCTGAACTTTTAGGGCCCTGCTGGGTCCTTCTTCTGCCTGTGCTCCTTTACATGAGATGGAGGATCCATGGGACTGGGGATGTGTGTCCGTTCTGAGTTCATGCCTCTCCTCCCCTGCTTTCTAGATGCTGTGCTAGGTTCAGAAACCTGGCATTCCTTGGGCTTCTAGGGCTGGCATAGCCTCTTTCCTGGGCAGGTCCTCCAGAGCACAGAGCACAGACACAGTCCTCTCGTGCACACACTCGGCCTGCGGCTTGCTGGGCCGCGGTTTGTAGGGAGGCGGGTGTGTGGTCTGGAGGCCTGTGCTGTGCAGCCACAGGTGGGAAGTGCCGGAATCCTGGGACTGGCTGTCTCTGCAGAACTTTAAGGAGTTCTGAGAATTGTCAGCCTTCCAGGTTGACCTGAAGGTGTATTTGTAAGGTTTGAAGATAGAAAATGTTTTAGCTAATGGTTTGTTAGCTTGGTACATTTTAGACATGTCACGTGTGGCCTCCATTTGCACTGCTGCCCTGGTTTGGGAATGTTCCATTTCCTCCTTGAGATTGCCATTAAGGATTTCTCTTTAGACGAAACTGTTTATGGGGCAGAGAACGAAGGTAGCGGTGATCTGGCCTCCTCTTCCCACTGACCAATGAGACTTCTGGCTCCTCCTAACAAGAAAGGCTAAACCCAGTGGATTCTTTCCTCTGTGCTTGGGCTGTCACAAGGTGCAGGCCCTTGTGGTGGAGCCTGTGTCGGAGAGGCGTGCTGCTCATGTTCCCAAATCCCCCCAACCCTCTCCTCTCCGACAGAGGAGGAGAACTCTTAAGGATGAAATGCAAGAGAGATCTGCCTACACATGTGCACACACAGACGCTCGCACACACACACACACACACACACACACACTCACACACACACACTCACACACACAGATGCTCGCACGCGCACGCGCACACACTCTGAGGAGCCCCCTTCCCTTCCCTGTCCCTCTATACACTTGGGAGATTCTTCCACCTGTTTGCATCGGCCACTGAAGGGGCTTGCAAAGACACATCTTTGCAGATAACGGGAGTTGGCAGATGTTTTTTAATTAAAGAAATGCAGGTTATGAAAAAGGTGCCATGGGTAGAGAGAGTGGGGACTTGCCAGCCGCAAACCCCTGCTCACATCCACTCTGCCCCAACTCGCAGCATCTGCTTCTGGATTCCATGAAATGCCAGTGTCAGGAGGGGGAGGGGGGAGCAGACGTGGGCATCAGGATGCTGCCAGCCCTTGATTCCCCAGCATTGGGGTACAGGGCCAAAGCCCGAATGATCTGTATCTGTAGAGAGCACCAAGCAACACGATTGCTGAATGTTTCGACTTCCCACTTTGACAAACTATCCATGGGAGCTTCTTAGGACTGAGTGTGACTCTTGCCTTTCTCTGGTGCCAATTACAGGGAGGAAATAATGTACAGAGGACACAGAAGCAAGTATCTTCAGTCCTACTCTTCCATGTAGCTCTCTCTGACTGGCTTAGCCAGAAAAAAACATCCTATTTAAACCTTCAGAGGAACTTGGAGGAATTCTTGTCCCATCCTTCACTTTGCACAGCGGGGAACTGACTTGCTAATTGTCTCCCAGTGAAATCAGCGACAGAGCTTGGTCTAGTACAGGTCTCCTACTCATGGCCCTCACACTGCCCTGGAGGACTCCTGTCCTAAAGCTCTTACAGCCCTTTGGGGTCATGCAAGTTAACCTCTGGTTAAGTGCTTTTTTTGGTAGCCCTCCTGTGTCAGTATCTTTTAATATGCCAAACAGAAGTATGAGTGTGACTACAGTGGTCACAAAGTGTAAATGCATACTGAAGCCAGTTGGATAAAATAAATGTGTACATGGGCCAGGTGAAAACCAGTGGGGAGTGGTGGGGCTTGTGGCAATCTAGAAGACACTTGTCTCTCCTTAAGGCATCTAAAAATAATTTTAAAAATTTGAATGCTATGTTGGTCAAACAAAACATCTGTAGGACACGGTACCTGGCTCTTATACTGCCAAATGCAGCTCCTGACAAAGGGCTCGGGACTTCAATAGTAATTGGGCATACAGGCCAGCACTGTCTAATAGAAATATAATGCAAGCCTCCTTTATGTGTAATTTTCATTTTTCTAGTAATCGTATTACAAAGTAAAAATAAACAGGTAAAACTCATTTTAATAACATACCTTAATTAATTGCATATATCCAAAATATTATCATTTCAACATGTAGTCAACTTAACAATTATTCATAAGATTGCTTTACATACTGTCTTCAAAATCCGGTGTGTTATTTTATGGTAGGCCCGGGACTTGACTTTACCCTTCTTACAGGCTGCTCATAGTATTCCATGGATGCTGGCGGAAGAGAGGAGGTTCTCGGTCAGAGATAAAGGCTTTATTGCTCATGGCACAGCAGCAGCATGAGCATCAGCATGTTTGCATCCGTTTCCCCGGTCCCCTGGATAATAACAAGAATTCTAAGGTAGCCCTAGAGATTCCCAGCCCCTTCTGCGCACACACCTTCTGCTAGTTTTTCCACCAGACACTGCTGTGAAGAGATTTTGCAGGTAGAATTAAGATCTCAAGTCAATTGACCTTAAACTAGAGAGGTTAAGCAGGTAGGTATGATGTCTTTTAAATCTGGGTCCAGAGATCAGAGACAGAGAAGTCAGAGAGGTTAAAAACATTAGAGGAGGGGGTGGGTGGGTGTGTGGGAAGAGAGCAATCAAAGAACTTGCCAAATTCCCTGATCATTCTCATACAAGTTAGAAGTTAATTACAAAAAAAATGTTTGAAGATTTTAAAAGCATACTTCCAAGTTACGTAGGTAAATGCATCCTTGACGGAGCATAAGTGATATATATATCACCCGTGGACACAGACAACAGTGTGGTGAAGGCCTGCGGCAGGGGTGGGGGTGGGCTAGAAGGGGTCAGTGGGATAAAAAGGGGACATATGTAATACTTTCAACAATAAAGATTTTAAAAAATAAATGCATAACAAGCTAAAAATAAGTAAATAAAAACACGAGAGGAATTTGACAGTAAGAAATTCTGCATGTTGGCTTTGACACGGGGGAGGGGGGGCCCTGTGGGGAGGTATGCAGGTGGCCTCTATGAGCTGAGTGGCCTCTGCTGACAGCCGGCGAGGAAAGTGGGGACCTCAGTTACACAGTCACAAAGAACTAAGTTCTACCAACAACCTGAATGGGGTTGGAAGTGGATTTATCCCCAGAGTCTGGTTACTAGACTCATACTGAGGGGTATCATCTTCTAGAGGATAATTGTTTTATCATTTTTCTTTTGTTGCTCCTTATGGAGCCTTTGGAGACATTGTCCCCCTAATTGTCCTCCCTCCCCATGACATTTTATCCGTATATATTGTATATAGTTTATGTGCTGTGGCCCTTTGGAAGGCCGATAAGACATTATAATATTTAAATTCCCCCCACCCCCCGACTCCAGCATCAAATTTTGCCTCCTTGGGGGCAATATTGCCCTCACTGAGTATGTATACTCTAGAGCAAGCATGTCAAACTCCTGGCTGGCGGGCCGCATGCCTTGTTTATTTAAATACAAGCTAAAAATATTTAAACGAGGCATGCGGCCCGCTGGTCGCGAGTTTGACATGCTTTCTCTAGAGGACTAGAGTTATATGTACCAGAGGCAGCCTGATGATTAGGTTCCAGTATATTTCATTTAAGGTGGAGTAACTTACTCCAACATTTATGCAGGATATCCTCCTGGTGTGTCAGGTGCTCAGGGCAAGGAGATGCTGAGAGCGTGCAGGTTAGGATCCAGAGAGCTGGACTCCCTTAACATTGTTGCCTTGAGTCCAGAGTGCCCCACTGACCTCTCTCTCCTAGGTTCTTGTGGTGCCAGATAGAACTAGAACCTCAGTAGCAGCCAGGCATATGGACCAGCATGTCTCTTCCTGGGGACAGCTCTGGATAAACACGGAAGCAGTTTTGTTCTTAGGGTTTCCAGTTGCACACACCAGGCCCAGTGAGCATCCCCTTTCTTCTCCAGCATATTGAAGAGCAGACAGTCTAATTCAGTTATTTGGTCCTTTGGAAGAATGGCAGAGAAACCGTCTACCTGGATATCAGCCCCAGGAAGGGTATTATAAGCCAAACATTTCAGGTTAAAGTACTTTTCAATTCCTGGAAGTTAACTGTTGGAGGGGACAAGTCTAGTGAAGTCAAAATTGCATGTTCAATATCCTTAGAGGCCAGGTTCCTTCTCTCTGTCCTGGGGTCACTTATTTCATTTCGGACTCTGAGCAGCCATCCACAAAATGCTAGCATTAGTGAAATGAAGAACTGGGCTTGATGGTGTCAATAAGGTGGATGAAATCTAACCTTGTTAAAGCACGTATGCTCTGTCAAGGATGCATTTACCTACTTAACTTGGAAATATGCTTTTAAAAATCTTCCAAGATTTTTTTTGTAATTAACTTCTAACTTGTATGAGAATGGTCAGGGAATTTGGTTTAACGGATTCTAATTCTTTGGTATTAGCTGAAGCTTGCTTTGCAGCCTCGCATTTGACCCAATTTTGTTAGTGCTTCATATGTGCTTAAAAAGAATATATTCTATAAAATTGCTTGAAAGGTTCTATGTGTCTTTAGATAAAGTTTAATTATGTTGTTGGATCTTCTGCCTTTACTTATTTTTCTATGTGCTTGATTTACTAATTTGGCACAAGTTTATCATCTGTCACCATGATGATGGATCTGTCAATTTCTTTAAATTTCATTAATCTTTGTATTTTTCAAAGCTTATTTATGTAAAGTTTATGATTATCTTATTTTCCTGATAAATTATTCTTTTTATCATTAAAAATGCCTCTTTTTATCTCTAATAATTCTTGAAATTTATTTCATCTTCTATTAATACAGTGATACCAGCTTTCTATTAGATAGCATTGCTCTAGTATGTCTTTTTCTGTCCTTTAACTTAAAATATTTCTATGCTCTTATATTTTGGCTATATCTTTTGTACAGTATATGTAGCTGATTTTTTAAAAAGACAATAAGAAAATCTCTGTCTTTTACTTTGAAAGTTTATTTCATTTACATTTATTGGAATTACTGATAAATTTAGATTTCTTTTCCCAAAGATTTTGTGTTTTCTATTTGCTGTGATTTATTTTTCTTCTTTCCTTTCCATTCCTACTTTATTTTGTATTAAACAAGCGCTCTTTATTCTCTTTTCTATTCTAATGCTTTTTAAGATTGTTCATTTTATTTTTTTTGTTGTTCTTTAGAGGCACCCTTAACATTATAGCATATATACTTGATTTAGAAAGTGTCATCCAGAATTGTGTTGTACATTCCCAGGAAGCACCAATCATGTTGTTTTCTGGATTATTAAGGGGTAAAATTTTGGTCTCTATTCTCCTCAAAACACAAGGAATCGAAAGCATTTTTACTGATCATTTCTTCCCATCTCCCATGTTGTTGTCCACTATTTTAATTATCTTTTGCTTTTATATCATACATTAGTTATTTTTATCGTTACTGATTTATACTGTTCTTTGTTATTTACATATGTCCTTTCTTTATCCACAAGTTTACTAATTTCTTTGCTTACCATTTTTTTCCTTGCATTTTACTTCTTCCTTCTGGATTTAATTTTATCTTTCTTGAGGGGAAGCACTTTTACTAATTTTCCCTTTTTTTCTTGCATTGAGGATCTGTTAATTTATTCTTAGTTTTTGATTGTCTTAAAAAGTCTTAATTTACCTATATGTTATATATTTTCTCTTGCATATATTATATAAAGCATAAGAAAGAAAAACCTTTTTAGTTATTGCTATGCCTTCACTCTTGAATGATAGATTAACTGGGTATAGAATTTTAGGTTCACAGGTATTTTTTTCTTAGCACTTTGAAGATATTTGTACCTGTTATTAATTTATTGCCTCTTGGCTGAATATATTTGTGCCTGTTATAAATTTATTGCCTCTTAGCTCCAAATCTACCCTTTTCTGCCATACTTTGTGAAGAACTCTGTAGATTACATTTCTCCCTTGCCAGAAGGCTTAGTGTTAGGCTCTGTCAAGAGAGGGCACCAGAGGGACACCACAAGGCTGGAAGAGGAAGAAGGAAAAAGAAAAAAAATTCCCCCTTTTCCTTCTGGTTCCTGATCTGCTCACCGCTGAGCCAATAAACAGAACACCAGAAGGCCAATTTCATTGGCACAATATCAATGAGCATCATATTCCTATGGCAATAATGCCCTCTCCTCCACGGTTTGGATTTCTGCTTTGCAGGGTCCTCTCCTCTAATATTTTAAATTTATTTCTTGTTGACTTTCCTCTCATCCCTCAGGGCAATAATCTCTTGCTGTCGCATCCACCTCTCTACACCTTAGAGTTTGTTTTGCCCATTTTAGTTGGTAACCAGCTTTTATTTCATCATATGAAATTTTCCCTTTTTAAGTTGCTGATATGATTTCAGTCTCCTGACTGGACCCTGACTGACAAAATATTATTCTGCTTTTTTCTGTTTTATTTTGTCACTGTGCTAAAGATTATTGTCAGCAAAATATTTGAATAGACACTTCATAAAAAAAGATATACAATTGGCCAATAATCCCATGAAAAAGTTCAACATTAATGTTCGATATTATTAGCCATCAGAGAAATGTAAATTAAAACTACAATGGGATACCATTACATACCCACCAGAATGGCTAAAATTAAAAAGACTGACAATGGTAAATGTTGACAAGAATGTGTAACAGCGGAACCTCTTATATATTGTTGAGACTGTAAAATTCTACAACCAAATTGGTAGTTTCTTATACATTACACTTATCCTATGACCCTAGCAATTCCACTATTCGGTATTTACCCCAAATAAGTAAAAATATATGTTCACAAAAAGACTTTTTCAAGAGTGTTCATAGCAGTTTTATTCATAATCTCTAATGGAAAGAGGTCAAGTGTCTAACAGTAGGAGGACAGATGCATTCATATCATGAAATATGACTCGGCAATAAAAAGAAATGAACTTGTCCTAGCCGGTTTGGCTCAGTGGATAGAGCGTCAGCCTGCGTACTGAAGGCTCCTGGGTTCCATTCTAGTCAAGGTCACATGCCTAGGTTGCAGGCTCGACCCCCAGTAGGGGGTGTGCAGGAAGCAGCTGATCAATGATTCTCTCTCATCATTGTTTCAATCCCCCTCTCCCTTCCTCTCTGAAATCAATAAAACTATGTATAAAAAAAAGAAATGAACTACTGATGCAGGCAACACAATGGATGAATAAGAAAATCAGTTAAAGAAGCCTTATACAAACATGTAGGATTTCACTTATGTACAATTCCAGAACTGGTAAAACTAATTTGTGGCAGAAAAATACACAATAGTGGTTGACTTTTTGGGAATGGAGGTGGGGTTTGACTGGAAAGGTACCTGAGGGAAATTTCTGGAGGTGATGGTGCTGTTTTATATTTGCTAGAAGTTTGGGTTCTACAGCAATTTACACTTATGATTTGACATTTCATAGTATGTAAATTTGACAATGAAAGAAAGCACCCATAAACAAATATTGAACTCTATTTCATGATACCCTTGCTAAAGCATTTAAGTATGCATTTTGCTTTCAAGTGCACAATGCAAAACACCCCAAAATAACACTAAACAACAATATAAAAAAAGCTAATGAAGGATGAAAAAAATATGGGTAGAAGATAAATATGTGATAAAACAAATACAATAAAATATTAATGGTAGAATCTAAGTAGTGGAATAATAGGTATTCATTGTAAAGTTCTGTCAACTTTGGTTTGTGTTTGAAAATTCTATGATATAATGTTGGAAAAATGGGCTGCTGTCAGTCTTGTGTTTGTTTGTTTTTTATAAAAAAGTATTCTGTGTTTTTTTTCTATGGCTTTTAAAAATATCTTTTCTTTGAGTGTGTGTTCTGCACTTTCACTGCAATGGGTTTAGGTATGAATTAAATTTTATGGCACTCAGGACGTATGAGCTTACATACTTTTTCAATTCTTGGAATGTAGCAGCACTTATTTTTTTTAATATTGCATTTCTTCTCTTCTACTGGAATTTTCATTAGGTCTGTTATGTAATTTCTCATCCTTTATCCTCATAGCTTAGAATCTCTTTCATATTTCTTCATCTCTCTGCTACAATTTGGGTGCCCTTACCTGGCATCTTCTGATATTTTATCCTCATGTCCACTTTCCAGTTTACTGACTCTTTCTTTAGCTATATCTAGTCTGCTGGTTAAACTATGACTATGTTTTTCATTCCTAGAAATTCTATGTAATTCTTTTCCCAATGTAATTGTCATTTTATGGTGTCATCTTTTTGGTCCTTGTATGTATTTAATCATTTTAAGCATGTTTAGTTTTTAGTTTAATTCCGGTAGTTTACTTTAAGTGAGTGATTTGAGGGTTAACATTCTGCTATTTGCCGAATTTGCGGACTCTTGCTTATGGTGAATTGCTTCCTTGTGTGCTGCATAAGTTTGGGTTGTGATTTATTGTTGGTGGACAGTTATCTGAGAAACTCTTCCAGCTTGAGGAAAGTTATGTCCCTTCAGATAATGTTTCCCTTTGTTTCTGCCCTAGAGAAATGAGGGTCATAGGCCCTGGCTTGATAATAATTTTTTATATCATGCATCTAGAGCAAAGTTGAACCCCAAACCCATATGAAGGCAAGCCTGTGCTCATGAATTACCAGAGGAGACCTTCTTTTTTTTCACCCAGAGCCCATTAGGAGACAGTTAGCTTCTTGACCATCTTCCTGCGTCTGAGTGTAGATTGTGTTTACTCCATCCTACAACTTCAAGGCTTCTGGCTTTCAATGGGGGAACTGGGGATAGGGTGTCTGCCTTCCACTTCCTTGCATCGTGTGGACTCAAGACCTAATCTCCTGCTCCCAGGTAGACATTCACACCCAGGCCCTTGCCTTACCAAATCTGGCAGCTGCAGCCTCCGTTCGATGCTTCTACTCTGGTCTTCAGTTCTCCCTTTGTTTTGGGTCTCTGGAAATTTCCCTCACTTTCTTATAAAAACCAGTTCTTGCTTTTAAAAGAGTGTTCACTATAATCTATTCAGCACTTTCTAGGTGTTTCATATAGGGATGGTCTTCAAGTAATCTGGTCTTCCATCATACTGGAGATGAAAGCTGTGTTAGGCATTTCACCTGCATTATTTTATTAATAATTCACAAAAAACCTATACTATGTTATTATTAGTTCAGTAAATCTAGGCATGGAAGGATGGAGTAGTTTCTCTAGACCTTACAAGCTGGTAGGTGTGGAAGTTGGGATTCTCCCAATGTCTACATGATTCCCATACGCAGGCTTTGGTTCTCCTGTGTTGTAAGGGTAGAGAAACCCATCTCTGGGCTGAGAACATTGCTTGGCCTGGGTCAGTAGGGCCAGTGAATTAGCACTGGAACAACCTCACGTCTCAGTGTGTGTTTGCTATCTTCTCATTCAGCAGCAAGGCCTGAGGAGTGTTCTTTGTACCAGAAGAAATAGGTCGCTTTTGGATTTCCCTCATTGCCTGTCCTGTCCAGATGGTGGGCTGACAGGGAGAATAGCATTCAAGGTCCCACATGGGGCCACTCTCAAGGGACCCTCTGCTGCTCAACAAGAACACTCAGCCACGGGATCATGGGACTCCTGTGTCTCATGCTGAGTTTTGGTTGAGTATTTAAGTTGCTTGCTCTCATTTGCAAATCTGAGAAGCAGTGAATTTCCAGTTTGTCTGCCTCTGAGACTGGCTTGCAGACAGGCAGGGTGACCAAGTGTCCTGGTTTACCTGGAATGAGAGTCTCCCGGGATGTGGACTTTGAGGATTAACCTTGGGTGACTTCTGGGTCAACCAGGATGTTAGTCACTCTGTAGATCCTCTTGGGTTATTGTTAGCCAGATCCATGCCAGTCCTTTGCCATAGAGGCCAGAGCATCTTCTGGTTTCCAGATTTCCCCAGATATGAAAGGGAGGAGGTTTAATGGTGAGAAGAGGAGCACAGAGGACAGAAGATTCATTTCAAGGACATATGGAATGAAGCACAACCCCACCAGGTATCTCCCAGCTGGTCCTAGTTACACCCAGCAGAAGACGGGGCAGGTTCTAGGGACAAAAAGTAAGAGATCGGGGGAGAAGGGGGGAGAGCTGAGATTGATAGAGTGTGGTCTCCTGCTCCAGGTGTTTGGTTGGATTTTTTGTCTGTATCGTGTCATTTAGTGCTGACGGGAGCTCTGAGATGCAGACCACATTGCGCCCATTTCGCAGAGGAGGACACTGAAGCTCTGCCCGGTTAAGTCACTTGCCCAATATCACGTGTTTGTAAATAGTCAGGCCTGGATTCAAGCCCAGGGGGGCCTGACCCCAAAGCCAGGGCTGCTTCTCCTCTGCACCTCAGGGCGATGGGGAAGTGTGTTCTTCACGCCAGCACTGATTTCAGGAGCCGTAACCCCAGGAGGGAAGATGAAAAGGAGGCAGATTCTGCAAACTGTCATGGGCCTTGCAAACAATCCCTAGTGGCGGATAGTGGCCACTGCTCTAGGGACACCATCAGGTCTGTGGCACTCGGGGAAGTGGGCAGAGAGCGTGGGGTGCTCTCTGCCGGGACCCAGCTCCATGTCCCTTTCCCCGCTCCCCAACATACTTCTACACACTGTTGGGTTTGGGTGCAGTGGACAGGGGTGCTGGACTTGGAGGTGAAGGTTCCGTTTCCCCCGGCTGTGCTATTTGTAGACCATCCTGCAGACAGTTCTAGCCCTCTGGCGCCTGGGTCTCTTTCTTTTTTATTAAATCCTCACCTGAGGATATGTTTTTATTGATTTTAGAGAGGAAGGGAGAGAGACACAGATGGAGAGGGATAGAGAAAGAAACATTGATGTGAGAGAGAAACATCGATCCATTGCCTCCCGTGCACACCTTGACCAGGGATCGAACCCGCAACCTTTTTGGTGTATGGGACGATGCTCCAACCAACTGAGCCATGGACCAGGGCTGGGTCTTCGCTTCTTGCTGTTGGGAGCCTTGGCCTGAGTTGAGAGTTCGGTCTGTCATGTCCCCCCTTGTCCTTCTTCAGAAAAACAGCTTCCTATTGCCGGTCTGTTGCATTGTAAATGCTGTATCAATATTGAACATTATTAGGGCATCCTTGCCTAACAAACATTCTAAGGATCCAGTGATCAGAGCTGCTTTTAAAGGCCTCTTCTAATATTTACCCACCCAGCTTCCTTCTATAGTCTTAGCCGTGTTTTTCTGAAACAGCTGTGTCTAGAACAGAAGGCTCTTTTGTGTAAACTCATAAGTCACCTGTACTTATTTTGCGTATCCAGGGCTGTTATGCTCTGCAGTGAGCTATTTTTTTTTTTTAAATAGGAGTGGGTATTTGATATAATAGATTATTCCAGGCTCAGCATATAAATTACTAGGTCTTAGAAGCAAGAAACGAGTAATTTTGCCCTGAGGTAATATAACAGCTACTGTGGAGTCACTAAAATCAATTAAATAGATCATTTGTGGTCAGGGCAGAAGCAGGAATTACTACCTAAATAGCATTTAGCAGTCTTTTCCCTTATTTAATCATTCAAGACACAGGTATTGAGAACTCGAGGTGAATTGGAGACATTATCTAAGTGGTGGGCAGGGCTACCAAGAAATGCAAAACAGCCCAGCCGGTGTGGCTCAGTGGTTGAGCATTGATCCATGAACCAGGAGGTCATGGTTCAATTCCAGGTCAGGGCACATGCAGGGTTGCAGGCTTGATCCCCAGTAGGGGGCGTGCAGGAGTCATCAGATAGATGTATATCTCTCAAGGATGTTTCTATCTCTCCCTCTCTCTGAAATCAATAAAAACATATTTTTTAAAAAAGAAAATGCAAAACATGAGCTCAAGGAGACCAGAGATTTTCTCAATATAGACAGTTCATTAAAGCGCTTTGACAGATAAATCTAAGTGCTCGGGGAGGGGGCTCTTAGAAGCAGCTGGTCGTGGAACCTGAGTGTGAGGGGCAAGCCACAGTTATGTTGAGGAGGGCGCACATTGAGGAAGAAGACGCAACATGGATCAGACCCCGGAGGCTGTGCCTCAAGAAGACCAGTTACAATGCAAGATGCGTTCAGAGCCAGGGGGTGTGGGTACTAAGCCCAGCTCTGTTGCTTGCTTGCTGACTGATTTGGAGCAAGTTACTTATCCCCAGTGAGTTCCAGTTTCTCATCTGCCAAAAGAGGTAATTGTTCTATTTACCCCAGGATTATTGGATGGATTAAATGAGATATTGTATGTGAAATGCCTGGCACATAGTGGGCACACACGCATAAGAGTGGCATCATGATTACAGTCCAGGCCCACGGGCAGGGTGGGTGCTCTTCTCACCTTGGGGACCACCATCCCCCCTTCTTGCTCAGAAGAGCAGAGCTCTGAGGGTCTTAGCCTGCCCTTGTTACTGACTTGTGTCCCAGCTGAAAAAGAGACCCCAGTTTTCTCCTGGTCCCCAAAGAAGAATGCAGCTTTGTGTGAGAGTCAAGGAGCTTGTCGCATTCTCTGCCCAGGAGAGAGGACCATTTGCTACCAGTTTTCTTTTTCTTTAACGGGAAAGACTTCATTCTGTGCCAGTGAGGAGCGTTTCCTTTGCCTCTGGAATTGAACTAGGACCTCTCGGTCGTTGGGTCAGTCCCATCTGGCCTGTGGGTCACCCAGGGCAGTTGTCCACTTTTCATCCAGTGAGTCAAGAATGTGCTGACCCAGGTCAAATGGTGTGGCGGGCTGAGAGATTATCTGAGTGATCAAGTCCCACCCCTATACCCCTTCAGGGGGCACAGCATCCTTCGACCTGATCCCACCTGCTCCTCCTGGTCACTATAAAAACCAGTCTAATGAGAATGGGTGGGCCAAATTGGACCTCTTTTCTTAAAGCACCAGTGCGTGAGAGGTACTATGAAATAACTCATGTCAAAGACCAATGTAAGCTAATGTCATACTCTGATAATTTATGCTATCGGGCCTGACAGCAGAATATGCTAACAAAGTTAGTCTTTAAATACTTAGGTTTCTTCCAATTATAGGTTTTTGGACTAATAATTGCTCTGCCGAATAGATGCATTGCCTCCATATTCTCCTTGCTTATGCTTGTAAAGATGTGGCCTCTATAAACCGATACTTGATAAATATATATTTTTAAAAACTTCCCTGGCCTCTGTAAAATGAAGGACTTGTTTTGAGTGACAACTAAAGGGATTCATGACAATGACTTCAATGAACCAACTTTCATTGGGTATCTTCTCAGCATAAGGAACGGGGTGGACATGGAGCTGGAGGAGGGGGGAGCTGTGATGCTCTGAGGCCGTGAGAGGCACAAGGAGCCTTGAGATGCAGCCTCAGGGGAAAGCAGCCTTTTCCAAATGCCTTGTAGTTGGCGGGGCCTTGGAGGTAGAAAGGCTGGTGGGGAAGAGTTTTCTGGAAGGGACAGGGAGGAGAGGAGGAAGTCAGTACCCTCAGAGGGGTCTTATTACAGGTAGTTCCCTGAAGGCTAAGACTCTCTGTCCCTCTAGCTCCGTGGCCGGCAAACTGCGGCTCGAGAGCCACATGCGGCTCTTTGGCCCCTTGAGTGTGGCTTTTCCACAAAATACCGACTTCTGCGCATGGGCCACAAAGTTTCAATCGCACTGTACGTGTGCGCCCGCACGTGGTATTTTGTGGAAGAGCCACACTCAAGGGGCCAAAGAGCCGCATGTGGCCCGCGAGCTGCAGTTTGCTGACCACTGCTCTAGCTGGTTTATAACCAGCTCGCAGTCACTGGCTAGTAAGGGAAGGAGCCCACATTGCAGCTCAGGCCTGTCTGGTGCTTTTGAGTGTCTGTCTGTTCAGAGCAGAGCCACCCGGCACACTCCTGAGATGCAGAATCCAGCTGGCAGCCCAGATGTGCCCAGGACCTCAGCGTGGGAGCCGGGCATGTATATATTGAAAACCTGTGTGCACACAGGGTCCCCGAGGAGCTTGTCAAAGTGTATATTTGGGTTCCGTGGGCCTGGGAAAGAACCGAGAGTCTGCATTTCTTACAAGCGCCCCGCAGGGGCAGAGCTGCGGATCCTTGGACCAGTCTTCGCCTGGCAGGGAGCTGGGTTTCCGAATCTCATCCAGGGTTGGGCGTCATGGCCCTGGTCTGCAGGGTCTCTTTTTAGGCTTCTCTCAATATGCAGAGCAACTGTTTATAGGGGACACTGAGCTGAGAGGCCAAAGGGAAGCAGGAGGGGCTGGGCCCTGGAGTCCAACCTGGCGGCGAGTTTCAAGGCAGAGGGACACGCAGATGGAGCTGCCTACCCCGCGGAGGTCCCGGGGCCAGCTCTGCGGAAGGCGGGCTGGACCTGATTCCGCCCGCAAGCCCCTCAGAGACCCGCTGATCACAAGTTTGTGCTCTCAACATAGGAGGAAAACCCCAGGTTTCAAAATAGTTTTCTTCTGTGGGGCCCTTCTTCCTCCCCCAGGAACACACAGGCAGACACTCCCAGAGGAACTGACGGGATCCCTGGAAAGAAACCGCATGAGGGAGGCACCTACAGACTTTGATAGCAAGATGCTCTTCCTGACTTTCTCTGCCTCCCAGGCGGGGGGATGTGATTACGTTCCTGTTACGTTGAAATGAAACACATTTTAAAGTTGTTTTTCTTTAAAGAATGGAAAAAGCAGGTAATCCAAAGAAGTGGATGTAATTCCTTTAAACAATTAAAAAAAATAAATGAATAGAGGTTTTTTTTAAAAAAAATCAGGAAATAGCTTCATTGTTTGAATTTAGATATGATTAAACCATTGATTTGACCTCATTAGAAAGTGAATGTTTATCAAAGAAATGGACCCCGTGACAGGAGTATGGATGGCGAGGAGACGCAGACTTTATCCAAACACCTACTGTTCATTTCTTTATAAAAAAGATAAAAATTAGGATTAGCGAGCAGCCTCAACAGGAAGTGGAGCGAACGTCTTCTCATTTTCCTAAGAGCCCCCATCTTGGCAATATTGTGTTGCTTAGGAACTAACAAAACACATCTCTCTCTGTGTGTGTCTCTTTCTTTTTTTTTTAATGGTCCCCTCGTGCCCTGATATTTTTCCAAGTTGGCAGCTGGGAGGAAAAACAATGTGATTTGGTGAGATGCAGCCTCCCTCTCTCAAGTCTGGAGCAGAACAGATAAGAACTTGTATGTCAGAATGCAAAGTTTACTCAGCACCCGTCGCAGCGTTTGATGTTGCCTGCCCAATCTGGCCACGCATCTTTGAAGTTCTGCTACACAGGCTGGGGTCCCGTCAATAAGAAACAGACCTTTCTTTCCCCTGCGAGTTAAAACATCTGCCTCCTGGAAACGCCCCGCATGGAGGCAGATTACAATCGTCCCAGGCCTCAGAGAGAGCCGGGCTTTGCCACATTAGTGACAATTAGAGAAATGTTTAAGGAATAAAAAAGCCTTTTGAGAGAACCCTCCGGGACCTGGGGATGGCACTATTTCCCGTTCCAAGATCGAAAGGAAAAAGGTTTAGTGTGGTTGGTTCTCTCGTACGCAGGGGGACCGGCCAGGGTGGCTTCTCCGGGCGGCTCTTCACACAGTGATGAACTCACGTTATAAGTCACATGTGATCTGTGCTCTTTATCTGGGGCGTTCGCTGTTTCTCATTGAACAGGAGCAGAGGAAACAGGCTCATCGGGTTGTAGTGTCACCCTTTGCAATGTCATTTAAACTGCCTGGCAAATGGCTTATTTGTCAAAGATACTGCTTTTCCCTGGAATAACACCTGGTAGATTGCGGAAGCCTATCAGAAATGATGTCGTGGTGTGCTTCTGACGCTACATGTAGTGGTGCCCTTTAAGGGACAGAGAGGTGGGAGTGGGAGGGCTTTTGTTCTTGGAGATGAAAGCATCTGAACAATGAATTCTCTGAAGGACCCCAGAAGCCGGGCTCCGTGCCCCTAGCTCAGGCCTGCAGCAAAAGCCTTCATCTCGGAGTCCAGTCCTGGACACGTCGAGGTGGGTGGACGTCCAAGGATGTTGGTGAAGGCCAGGTGGGCAGATGGGCTGCAAACTGATGGCCAGCAGTTCCAGTTGCAAGTCCTGACTCTGGCTGTACACCGATTATATCAGCTTTTAGCTGGGTAAGGAGTGAAAGTCAGAAGGAAAAGCACCATGAGCCCACGTGTGAGACGATTTTTGCCAAATGCCATATGTTTTCATGTAAAGCACCTGCTGTGTGCCTGGCACCTAGCAACACTGTGTCAGTGTTAGTGTTTGTCACTGTTATCCAGAGGTGAGGAGGGTCTGCCAGGGGTGATGCTGGTGAAAGAGCCCATGAGACCTGCAAGTGGGTCTTCAGACCCTTCATGGGACACCCCATGGATCTGGCTGAGGAGGGGCGTGCCTGCTGCAGCCTGCTGTAGCCTGTACACCTGTCACTTTGTCCCCCTTCATTCCTTGATACCTTGTCCAGGACTTTAGCACAAAACTCGCAGGAAGATCCTCACATCCCCCCTTAGGGAGAATGAAGAGGAGCTGGACCTGACCTTCAGTTAGACACAAAGAAGGACAGGCTGTAGGAGGTTCTTCCCAGGAATGAAATGGGGATGTGACCTCCAGTCCCAGGGTGGAAATGGACTTGGTGAGGACTTGCTGAGGGGTGGGGTGGGGTGGGGTGAGCTGGATTGCCTCGTCTTGCCTCGCACACCTGCCAGGGCCGCATTTCCCAAGGCAGGCCATGGTGACAACATGGGCCTGGAGCACACTTTCTGCACCCGGAGCCTTTACTTTCTGCTGCAGCTCCACCGACCAGTGGCTGGAGGCCAGCTGTCTTCCTCTGAAAGAGAACTAGCCCCGTGGCATCCACTTCTGCTCTTCTCAGCTGCCCCTCCCCCTCCCCTTCCTTCAAACCCCCCATCACACCCCAGATGTCATTCACATGACAACTCCATGTTGCATTTTTCCTTAGTTGTCAGTTTCCATCTACTTCCTACGTTGTTTTGGTCCACACAGCACAGCTTCCCATGGGGCTAAAGGGCTGGGGAAGGAGCCGCTTGCCTCAGGGAGGAAGAGAGGGACGTCGACTGGCACAGTTGTCCTAGGCGGGGAGAGAAGCTCGAGGAAGAGCATGGGTGTGCGGAGGTCTTCATGGTGTTTGCTTGCTGAATAAACAAGTGGTGCCATTGGCTGAAATATCATCCATCAAGTACTTAAAATTGACCTAGCCTTTTACTTCTAGCTTGTTCATCCTTAGACACCACTAAGGATGGAAATTTTATTTCCATTTTATAGATAAGTGCAGGGAGTTACAGAAAGTATCAGTAACTGGTCCAAAGAGACACATGCCCCCAACTCTTCCACCACTGAGCCTCTCCTCAGTGGTAAATATGCGGGTGAGTCTGGAAAGATAAACTGTGGCAAGACTGAGAAAGGACTGGTGAGGTCAAGTCACTATTCTGATGGCAAGAGGGAGCCAGCAGAGGTTCTTGGGCAGGAGAGGGGGGTGTCGCCACAGATGTGCTTTAGGAAGGGCATAGGAAATAGTTGCGTGGAGAGCAAGAGAACCGGCAGAAGCTGTTGGCAGGACAGGGACATAGTGATGGTGGAGGGCCCCTGGAGCTGAACCGAATAGGAGAGGGGCCAGGAGCTGAGGAGTGAGGAGGCAGAGGTGGGAAGGAGAGAGGAACGGTATCAGGAGTCCCCTGCAGCCTGAGAAATAGATCTGTCCACAGAGAGATGGCAATCAGTCCCCCTCTAAAGTGTAGGTGACTCATTTCAAGATGTTCTTGTGTTCTCTCCACAGTGGGGTCTGCAGAGTGAGGGGGACATGACAGAAAACCAAAAAACCAGTAAATGCAGGCAGCCCTGGGCCGTGAGGGTTAGGGGGCAAGTTCCCAATGCTGTTTTGCCTGGATACTGAAGCTCGGGCTTCCTGGCTTGGATTCTGAGGCTGGGTTTCCTTCGAGCAGCTCCTGAGATGGAGATTCTTGGTGAAGTGACTTAATGAGGAGACACCTGTCAGGGGGTGAGAGGGAAACCAAAGATGAAGGTCCAGGAGCCATGCAGCCCCTGTCTGACACCAGGGGGCGCTCTGGAGCATGAATTGCACGCAGGAGGCTATTTTGCAGGAGTGGGTTGGAGGCAGACCATACAACTGCTGTTTGTGGAGAGCAAGAGAACCGGCAGAAGCTGTTGGCAGGACAGGGACATAGTGATGGTGGAGGGCCCCTGGAGCTGAACCGAATAGGAGAGGGGCCAGGAGCTGAGGAGTGAGGAGGCAGAGGTGGGAAGGAGAGAGGAACGGTATCAGGAGTCCCCTGCAGCCTGAGAAATAGATCTGTCCACAGAGAGATGGCAATCAGTCCCCCTCTAAAGTGTAGGTGACTCATTTCAAGATGTTCTTGTGTTCTCTCCACAGTGGGGTCTGCAGAGTGAGGGGGACATGACAGAAAACCAAAAAACCAGTAAATGCAGGCAGCCCTGGGCCGTGAGGGTTAGGGGGGCAAGTTCCCAATGCTGTTTTGCCTGGACACTGAAGCTTGGGCTTCCCGGCTTGGATTCTGAGGCTGGGTTTCCTTCGAGCAGCACCTGAGATAGAGATTCTTGGTGAAGTGACTTAATGAGGAGACACCTGTCAGGGGGTGAGAGGGAAACCAAAGATGAAGGTCCAGGAGCCATGCAGCCCCTGTCTGACACCAGGGGGCGCTCTGGAGCATGAATTGCATGCAGGAGGCTATTTTGCAGGAGTGGGTTGGAGGCAGACCATACAACTGCTGTTTAGCAAAGACCCCCACTGGCTGGGGGTCTTCTGGAGGGTGGATGGTGGGTTTAAATGCCCAGGGATGTCTAGTTGAGACGCCTGCCAAGGACACCCTCTAGCAGAGAGTGCAAGTGTGAGCCCCTAAAAAGCCAGTATCTGCAGCAAGTCGGGAACGGACCATCCTGTGACGGTCGTCTACCATCCTCACACAAGGCCTTTACCTACTGAGGTCCACCCCAGTCTCCACGCCCACATCAATGTTTTGCATTCCTAGCCTATGGAGCCTTTTTGGGCCTTTGTACCAGTTCCACGTGCTCTCTCCTACGTTCTGAAAGCCTTTCTCCCCTTTTCTCCGTCTGTTGTACTCCTAGGCATCTTTTCAGATACAGCTAAAATGTCACTTCCTCCGAGAAGCCTTCCTTACTCCTCCCAAGCGAGAGCTGATCCTGACTTCCACTGTATTTTTGCATCTGCCTATATATCATGGCATCAGAACAAGTTGCTTTTATGTTTTTCTTATGTATCTGTGTTCTGAACACACTTCATATTTTTAAAAAATCATTTTGAACACCCACTCCATGGCTGTCCTGTGCGCCTGACATGTAGTCTAAAGATGTGATGAATGAGAATGTATTGAATATATGAATGAAGGGGCTGTAACTGCAGGGTGCGACTGAAAGATAAGGGAGACCCCTATTTCCCACATGGGGCGCTACTGCATGTATGATGGGGTGAGTGGATGCATTGCACTGTCTGTAAGCATGTGAGCCCCTGGATAACCCCAGCTAAACCCTGCTCTCCAATGGCTTTGGGGTCCTCCTGCCAAGAAAAGTGAACCCCAAGCAAAGATGGCCTTCATCTACTGTTTGCCAAAAGCACCCAAAATCCTTCCTGACTGCGTGTGACGTTACTGCTAACCTTCGTCAGCCAGGATCACATTATTGATGGCAAACGTGTCCTCAAAATACTAATGACATTTAAAAATGTATATAAACATTGTAACTCTGACATTTATTTGTTTTAAAAGACAGCTTTATTTAATCAATGAGGCTTCTAGACTCAAAGTAGGAAGGATGTTTTTGAGGTAAGAGCCACACGGGAATAGTGGAGACTGCAGAAGGAAAGAGGGAAATGAAGTCATTTGGTTAAGGTCAGGTGGCTAATAAATGGAAGGGAATTCTTTTTTACTTTAGAAAATATACAAAACTCAGTTTTATTGAGTTACAATTTGTACTTATTACAAGTACAATAAAATGCACTTACTTTAAGTGTAGAATTTGATGAGTTTTAACAAATACACTCACCTTCATAACACCTCCCAAATCAAGATACAGAACATTTTCCTCGACCCCCACCCCTGACCTAGGCATCAGGGATCTGCCTCGTCACTGCAGATTGGAGTTGCTTTTCCTAGGATGTCATTTAAGAGGAACTGTCTAGGACGTAGTCCTCTGCGTCTGGGTTCCTGTCTTAGCATGTTGTCTTTGAGGGTTGCCCTCATTGATGTATCGCTGGTTTGCTGGATTTCATTGCCAATGCTCCATGTTCATTCATTCGTTCACCAGGTGATGGGCTTCGGGCTGTTTCCAGTCTGGGGCCACTGAATAGAGCCACTGTGAACATTTGTGCACAAGTCTTGGGGTGAACACGTTTTTATTTCTCTTGAGTGACTAGGTTGTGTAGTCAGCGCAGGTTTAATTTCATAAGAAATTGTCAAACTGCTGCTCCACGTGGTTGAAACCTTTGGCATTGCGAGCAGCAGTGTATGGTTTGGGATGTGGAACTCGGTTCTGTGCTAAGGCCCGTCTGATTGTGAAGTCCAAGTCCTTTCCCCACGTAGACCGAGGATATCCCCCAAACTGCGTGTCTGTTAAAATTACCCAATGAGTTTGTTAAAAAACAGAGTCCAGGACCCGCTCCCCTAACTCAATAGGCCTGGAGTGGAGCTTGGGAATTGACATTTTTAACGAGCACCCCGGTAGTTTTGGGTGCTGGTGATTCATAGAACACCCTTTGAAAAGCTGCGATGTGGTTCACCAGATTTCCCAGAGAAAATCCCCCCAAACACAGACATCTGGTATTTTAACAGGGAAATGGCTGCAGTTAACAAATGCCAACATCTGGCTCGTCCAGCTGTTTCTCTATCACCATTATCTATGGATGGTCTTAGATGAAGAGATAAATGACATCAAATGGTGGATAATTTCCAAATCGTTCTGAAGCGACTTTGAAATGTATTTTATACAGGCATACCTCGTTTTATTGCGCGTTGCTTCATTGTGCTTTGTGCATATTGCGTTTTTTTAAACCAATGGAAGGTTTGTGGCAACCCTTCAAGTCTATTGGCGCTGTTTTTCCAACAGCATTTGCTCACTTCGTGTCTGTGTCACATTTTGGTAACCCTCACATATTTCAAACTTTTCCATTATCATGATATTTGCTATGGTGATCTGTGATCAGCGAGCTTTGATGTTACTATTGTAATTGGTTTGGGGCACCAAGAACCGCACCCACATAAGACAATGAACTTAATCAAATGTTGTGTGTGTTCTCACTGCTCCATCGACTGGCTTTTCCCAATCTCTCACTCTCTCCTCAGGCCTCCCTATTCCTTGAGACAACAATATTGAAATGAGGCCATTTAATAATGCTAGAATGACCCCTAAGTGCTCAAGGGAAAGGAAGAGTTGTATAGTCTCTCACTTTAAAAATACAAATTTTTTTTATTGATTTCAGAGAGGAAGGGGGAGAGAGAGAGAGAGAGAGAAACACCAATGATGAGAGAGAATCATTGATCGGCTGCCTCTTGCCTGTCTCCTATTGGGGATCAAGCCCACAACCCAGGCATGTGCCCTGACCGGGAATCAAACTGTGACCTCCTGGTTTATAGGTCAATGTTCAACCATTGAGCACACTGGCTGGGTTAGCCTCTCACTTTTAATCAAAAGCTAGAAATTACTAAGCCTAGTGAGGAAGGCATGTTGATAGCCGAGATAGGCAGAAAGCTGGGCCTCTGGCACCAAACAGTTAGCCAAATTGTGAATGCAAAGGAAAAGTTCCTGAAGAAAATGAAAAGTGCTGCTCCTGTGAGCACATGGATGACAAGAAAGAGACAGCCTTATTGCTGATAGGGAGAAGCCTAGGTTGTGGGCTTGATCCCCAGAAGGGGGGGCGTACAGGAGGCAGCCGATCCATGAATCTCTCTGGATAGAAGATCAGACCAGCCTCAGCATTCCCTTCAGCCAAAGCCTAATCCTGAGCAGGTTCCTAACTTTCTTTAAGTCTCTGAGGATGTGGTGGAAATAGCAAGAGAACCAGAATTAGAAGTGGAGCCTCAAGATGTGGCTGAATCACTGCATCTCATGATCAGACTTGAATGGATGGAGGCTGTTTCTTAAGGATGAGTAAGGAAAGTGGCTCCTCGAGGCGGGATCTACTCCTGGGGAAGATGCCGAGAAGACTGTTGAGATGACGACAAAGGGTTTAGACTATGACATCAAGTAAGTGGGTAAAGCTGCGGCAAGGTCTGAGACTGACTGCAATATGAAAGAAGTCGACTGTGGGTGAAATGCTACCAAACAATGTCCTGTGCTACAGAGAAACCATTCATAAAAGGACGAGTTCATTGAGATGGCAGACTTCATTGTTGTCTGATTTTAAGAAATTTCCAAAGCCACCCCAACCTTCAGCAACCGCCCCCCACAACAGTCAGCAGCCATCAACATCAGCAAAAAGATGACGGCTTAAAAACAAATGACAAAAAGCCTACCAAAGACTTAGATGATGGTTAGCATGTTTTAGTAATGCAGTTTACTTTAATTAAGGTATGTACATTACGTTTTAAGACATAATGCTGCTGCACACTTCATATGCTACAGTATAGTGCAAATATAACTTTTATATGCCTTGGAGAGGCCCCCCTCCCCCCAAATCCATGCAACTCGCTTTATTGCGATACTCGCTTTGTTGCAGTGGTCTGGAACAGAACCCACAAATACCTTCAAGGTACACCTGTGCTTATTTTTCTAAAAATAGGAATTAGTGTCAAACAAACAGGCTGCAGTGTGAGGAGAGAAATCAGGAATTATTGGGAAACTGTGTGATTTCCCTTGTTGCTTAGCTCCTCCAGGACCCCAACTCCTGACTTGAAGAGATGAATGGTCCTCAAATGTCTTGTGCATAGAATCTCCCAGGGCCCGTGAGAACATGCCGATCTGGGAGGGACTCCCACCAGGAAACTGCATTTGATTCGCATCCCAGTTATAGCGGATGGTGATGTGGACCATGAACCACACTTTGAGAAATTCTGAAATAAACCATTGTTTCTCAGTTTCTCTCCAGGGCAGGAAGAAATGGTCAACTATCTGGGTTCCAAAGGATTATAGACAAAAAACACACACAGAAGCTGGATTTATTTATTTATTTTTGTAGTCTTCTTAGTTAAAATTAGGATGTGGTGAGTAAGAAACTGGGCCTTAGACTCAGACCTGAATTTGAAGTTCAACTCCACCACTTCCTAGCTGTGTAATCATGGGCTATTTCTGCAGTGTCCTCAGCCTCAGTTGCTTCATCTGTAAAATGGCAACAATAGCATCCATTTCATTCACCCTTCTTAATTGTCAGTGGCTGTGAAGATCGACTAAGATCCTGCCCCGAGCCTGGTATATATTTAGCACCCCATGAATGTCAGGTAGAAACAGTAGCATCGCCTGCTCTTATTCCCTGGCCCATGGTGGCCCAGGGTTGCGAATGGTTAATCCTCATTATCCGACTTTCCTGGCCTTCAGAGACGCACAGGGGTTGGCCTTTCTCCCCTTCTACAATTGAATGCTCGGGAGAAGCATTTATTCCACCCTCCCTCCTCTCCCAGGGGAATGGACAGCGCTGCCCCCACCCCAGCCCTCAGCCCATTTCCCTAGTGAGCCAGAGCTTATTGCTACTTGTCACTTCTTATCTGATCTCTGAATAACACAAAAGGCAACTCCTGCCCAGTGAAGGTCTGATTGCAAGTGACCTTCAGACACCCAGGCGTGTGAATGTGTGAGAACAGCCCAGGCTGGCGCAAGGAATTTGTCTTCTCACTCTCAGCTCCGCCCTCCCCTCCCCCCATGGAGTCCTGCGGGTTCCGGAGTGGAGCCTCACCTCTGGGGGGCCCTCGCACCTCTGGGCAGATGTGTCTCCCCTCCTGACATCTCCAACCCCAAGAGACTGTCTGCACCTGGAGAGAGGAGCACGGTTTTGGGGGTCTCTCTACCCAGACAGGTGACACAGCTTGGCTTGCCCTTTGCAGAGGGTCCCATGGGAACACAGAGTGGGTGCCCAGGATGAGCTTCAGACGAGGGGCCCGGAGCTACTCCAGCTCAGGCGGAGATGGGGCGCGCTGAATTGAGAGCAAGGGGTCCCACCATCAGAATGTGACTCTACCTTCCCCTCTTCTTCCCCCAGACAGCGGTGCTGGGGTTCCTTTCTTGACAGTCACACCGAACTCTTTCTCTGGAATTCTTTGCTCCTGCTCGGAAGTGCGTCCCCCCTCCTCCTCTCCCTCCCCTCCGCCATGCACAGTGACCTTGGCATGTCTGCCAACACAACACCGTGAGGCTCTATAAACCTCATATCTCAGAAGGGGCTGACATTACATTACAAGAGGATCTGTAAACCTCCCCGAGATGACTGATGTCTTTTTTAAACAACAGACCAAGACTTCATTTAAATTAGTAACATGGAGATTAGAGGCGCGCGCTCAGCCCCTGGCTCGGCCACGCCGAGACGCGGGGAATATCAGTCACATGAAAGCTGTTAAGTTTGAGATGGAAATAAATCTGGGAGCCTGTAAAAACTGTCAGCAGGTCAGGGAAGTTTATGAACTCTTGCTGTATCTAATCATAAATCATCAGAATAAGCTAAAACTAAGAAGAAAAATGTCCTCTTTTGTAATCTAATGCTGTCTGTTAGGGCAATAAAACTCAAATGAAATGCATGCATTGCAATTTTTAGCTGATACTTTACATTATTAGTAAAGTGAAGGAAGAGACTCCAACTTAAAAGAGCGAGACAGATGAGGGGAAGGCCAGCATCCTTAAGGCTCTCAATCCTGGGCTTTGTGGCTCTTTCCTCCCCTCCCACCTCCTTGGGCCTCAAATCAAGGAAGTAGGTGCGACAGATCCCAGGGACCTGGGGGCTGAGTGACAGGTAGTGAGAGTGTCCAGGTGATGGCCTTGAGAGGCCACATGGCCTCCTTTCTCTGCTCCCAGCGGGGGTTCCCACACTGCCCTTGTTGACCCAGTCAACATTCCCACACTTGCAGGCTGCGGAGGGGGGAAGGTGGATGCCAGCTTCCCTTGTTCTCATCAGCCTGGACACATGTCCTCATTCTCCAAGCTCTTTGGAGGTGACTCACCTCCCGGCCCAGGTTCTTAGGCCCTGCTCTGTATCCCTGCAAACCCTCGGCAATCACTCATGCATTCCACACCTTTCTCCCACTGTCTGTGGTGTCTGATGCGAAGGACCACCTTTTGCCTTTGTTTTTCGGGACCTTCCCAGGGATTGACAAAGCCCCAGGTGGGCACAGAAGTTGTGTGGGAAGCAGGGCTGTTTTATTTATATCAATTGTATATTGAGTGCCAGATCTATGCCGGGTGCCAGAGACCGGAAGGGAAATGATGCTCCACAAGAGGATGGGGGTGAGGGAGGAAGGTGGGGCAGCCCTGGGTTACTGCTCTGAACATCATGGCTGAATCCAGCTGGCTGCTGCGTCTCCTTGGTCTTCCTGAACCCCGGGAAGGGCTGGGTGGAAAGCCTCCTTCAAGTAGGTGGTGGGTCTCCCATATCCGGTGCCCCAAAGCAGTGTCTCCCTGGGCTCGTCCCTGGTGCTCTGGGGTCCTCTTTCCCCCAATGGAAACCGAGTGAAGGGCAGGTCACTCTGCAGATGTATGTATACCCCAGCTTGGTGTGGGGATCAGAAGTTGAATTTCTCCAGAAACTTCCTTCCTCAGTGAATCAGCTGCTTCGAGCAGAGAGCTCAGGCCTGAGTTTTCTGTGAGCATCCGGGAGGCCGGGGCCTCCTGAATTGTACTCACCTGCACTTGTTTAAATTTAATGTTTCCTTTAGGCAGCATGTACATCAGAAGAGAAAATTCAAAGGGAATTGCGCCTTTATGGATACATCTCCATTTCCTATTAACTTCCATGTATACATCTTTAGTTTAGCCTCTTGATAGTCCTAGGAGGAGGGTTGCTTGGTCAAGGACTACTCTCTTACTTTTATAAGTGGGGAACCAGAGCTTGCTTAAGAACAGCTAACAAGAGGCATACTCATGCCTTAAACCCAGGTCTCTTTGCTCTCAGACCACTCTGTTTTCCATTATATTATACCACCTGTTAGTCTTCTAAGATTCTGTTGGTCATATGGGCCCAGAGAGTTATTGTGAGCTAAAAATGGGGGTTGGCCCAGGGGCTGGAGGTTATTAGGCAATGGGCTGAAAGATGGGCAGTAAGATGGAATTCATGTGTATTTTGTGGGGATGCATTTTGCCTTATCTTGGGGATAAGAGTGTGTGTGTGTGTGTGTGTGTGTGTGTGTGTGTGTGTGTGTACGTACCAGTAATGAGAAAAAGGGGATAACATGACAAAATGTAAATTTTTGCAGAACTTCCTGACTTGAAATCCATTTGTCATGCATATCACCTTCTGGTATATTTCCTAGGAGCAACCAGAGAAACTGATGCTGGACTCTAGAGAACGTGAGAAGTAGGGGAGCTAATGACACACAGAAACCCATTTGTGCAGTTGTGGGCTTAAGTCTTCTGCTAGTAGGTGGCACCCTGTTATCAGAAAGTCTTCTCTTTCAAGGAAAGGTGACTAAAATAAGCTACATTACCCTTAAGGAATGGGAAGAGGTGTCCGAGGTGAAGGCGGAAGCCAGAGGGAGGCAGTGGGAATGCAACATCTGCCAATTAAGGGGGACTTCAAGGAGGAAAGTCAGCATCTCCAAGGTTCAGTTTCTGGGAAGCAGATCCTAAGAAGATTCACACCCAAGAGGCTTTTAGGGAGTGTTTTGGCATCAACACTAGTAGGAGAGAAGCACTCTGGGAAAGAAGCAGAGTCGGGCAGAGGGAGACGTTGAGCTGTGATGTAACATGGGCTGAGGCCTCAGATGACCTACATGTTGGAATGACAGTGTTTGGGATACATGGGTAAATAAAATGTGTTAATAAATGAATTTCACTTTTTAAAATGTGGTTACTACAACATTTAATATCAGATAGGATTCCCATTGTGTTTCTTTCTTTCTTTTTTTAAAAATATACTTTATTGATTTTTTACAGAGAGGAAGGGAGAGGGATAGAGAGTTAGAAACATCAATGAGAGAGTAACACCGATCAGCTGCCTCCTGCACATTCCCCACTGGGGATTTGTGAGCTAAAAATGGGGGTTGGCCCAGGGGCTGGAGGTTATTAGGCAATGGGCTGAAAGATGGGCAGTAAGATGGAATTCATGTGTATTTTGTGGGGATGCATTTTGCCTTATCTTGGGGATAAGAGTGTGTGTGTGTGTGTGTGTGTGTGTGTGTGTGTGTGTGTACGTACCAGTAATGAGAAAAAGGGGATAACATGACAAAATGTAAATTTTTGCAGAACTTCCTGACTTGAAATCCATTTGTCATGCATATCACCTTCTGGTATATTTCCTAGGAGCAACCAGAGAAACTGATGCTGGACTCTAGAGAACGTGAGAAGTAGGGGAGCTAATGACACACAGAAACCCATTTGTGCAGTTGTGGGCTTAAGTCTTCTGCTAGTAGGTGGCACCCTGTTATCAGAAAGTCTTCTCTTTCAAGGAAAGGTGACTAAAATAAGCTACATTACCCTTAAGGAATGGGAAGAGGTGTCCGAGGTGAAGGCGGAAGCCAGAGGGAGGCAGTGGGAATGCAACATCTGCCAATTAAGGGGGACTTCAAGGAGGAAAGTCAGCATCTCCAAGGTTCAGTTTCTGGGAAGCAGATCCTAAGAAGATTCACACCCAAGAGGCTTTTAGGGAGTGTTTTGGCATCAACACTAGTAGGAGAGAAGCACTCTGGGAAAGAAGCAGAGTCGGGCAGAGGGAGACGTTGAGCTGTGATGTAACATGGGCTGAGGCCTCAGATGACCTACATGTTGGAATGACAGTGTTTGGGATACATGGGTAAATAAAATGTGTTAATAAATGAATTTCACTTTTTAAAATGTGGTTACTACAACATTTAATATCAGATAGGATTCCCATTGTGTTTCTTTCTTTCTTTTTTAAAAAATATACTTTATTGATTTTTTACAGAGAGGAAGGGAGAGGGATAGAGAGTTAGAAACATCGATGAGAGAAACACCGATCAGCCGCCTCCTGCATGCTCCCCACTGGGGATGTGCCCGCAACCAAGGTACATGCCCTTGACCGGAATCGAACCTGGGACCCTTGAGTCCACAGGCCGATGCTCTATCCACTGAGCCAAACCGGTTAGGGCAATGTTTCTGTTTCTAGAAAACCAAGTTTGAGGAACACCTATAATTTCTCCTCCAATAACTTCGAGTTGCCTTTTAGTCAGTGTCTTCAAGTAGTGATTGCTTATATCTCCCCACTTTTCATAACGATAGCAAAACCCTGGAACTAATCGCCTCTTCCAATGCTGTCAGTTAACGTTTAGACAACGCTTATTTGTACGGTGGTGACCTAAGTACTCTCCATATATAGATGCGTGTACATTTAACCCTCTAAGCCAGTGGTCGGCAAACTGCGGCTCGGCAAACCGCGGCTCTTTGGCCCCTTGAGTGTGGCTCCTCCACAAAATACCGGCTCTTCCACAAAATACCGACTTCTGCGCATGGGCCACGAAGTTTCAATCACACTGTATGTGCGCGCCCGCACGTGGTATTGCCGACCACGGCTCTAAGTCACATACAGACCCGTTTAAGGCACGGTCTCTTTGGCATGACTGACTAAATGGGATGCATGAGTCCTGGTGGGAAGGGCTCAGCAGGGCCCAGGGCCGGGTGCTGGAAGGCAGAGAAATGCTGGCACACGAGGAGTGAGGGTGGGAAAGATGTCCCAGTGAAGCCCATTCTGCTGGGGAAAGTGGCCTGGGGCTAGATTTTGTTTAAAAAAAATCTTGGCCCTCTTGGCCTTCGGGGTGGGACAATACATTAGAAACATCACATGGAAGAAGGAAGAGAGTCATTCCAGAACAATACTTTTTTATGTCCCATCTTAAGCTGTGAGAAGAGACATTTCCTGTTTATAAAACAAAATTGGGCTCCGCTCTGTGACTACAGTGACACCACAAACACCAGGCCCGAGACTCTTCCTCTTCTTCGCCTTCACTGGCGGATAACGCTGCGTTGCGATCTCCATCATGTGCAGTGACACAAGGGTACACATGTGACCTCACACACAGACCCAGACACCAGCACGTGGGTCAAAGAACTCCTTTTCCTTTCCTGCTGAATTTCCACCTCCATCCATTGTACCCCAGAGGGAATGACCCATGTTGGGTTAACTAATGACAGCAACTTCCTCTCGCAGCCTCCAAAACACAGCGGATCCTTGCTCTCCAGTCCCCAGCGGGGCATCGGGGCAGCGGAAAGGTGATGAAACAGCCTCTTGTCCATTTCTCCTCATTGTTGTGAGAGGACATTACAACTGTGTTTCCTCTGCAAAGGGCAGGCAGGAGAAGGACCAGACAGGCACTCAGGTGTCCCCTTCCTGGTGGTGACTAGCTGGGACACAGGCCATCAGTCTCCCCACGTTGTCTTTAGCTGCTTGCAGAAGCCAATGGCTTTGTCTTGCCAGTACCCCCAATTCATGCCTTGCTCGGGACACCATGCAGCAGCTCCACGGACTTATTGCAAGATGTGTACAAAGCCTTTCGCTGGGGAGTCAGTAAAGCCAAAGCTGAACCATGGGACAGTCTCAATATTCAACCGTTTCTGATCTACCCAGTGGCCATTTCATTGACTTGCAACCTGGTAATACCTGCAGCTGTGCATACCTTAACTTAGAGGGAGCTCCCACATTTTATATTGACCTCAGCATGACATGGCACGTGCCCAATTCCCCAAGGATTTTGTTAGGTTAAGGGTTTTTCTTTTTCTTTTTTTCTTTAGCTTTTAAATACTAGAAATAAAGGCAGAAGTGTGGAGAGAAAAGGACATGGGACATTAACTGTAGGAGGGAAATAAATTATAAATGCCAGAGAGTTCAAGATAGATTCCCAGTTTCCAAGATGGTAGGAGTTGGCAAAGACCGGCTCGATCAGAAGGATGAAGACAGTGTCACACCGTAGGCTGAAAAGCCTCGTCAGTTAGGCACGCTGGGAAGAGGGGTTGGAAAGGCTCAGGGCAGCTCTGTAGACAGGAATAGAGCATTTTCTGTCCCTCTTTGGTCATGTGCTGGGTGACACCTGGTGCTCTCCCGTGGCTGGCGGGGTCAGTGTGAGAGAGCTTGTCCTGCCTGGTGGTTTGGTGGCCCCACAAGCTCCGGTGGTCCCGTGGGAGTGGTTGTCTTTCCATCTCTGAGGGGTTTTCTCCATCAGCATTGAAAATGGGGTCCAGTTGAGGAAGAGCCCAGAGTAAAACCAGCCACAGAAAGAACTGGTTTGACATGGGTTTGGCTCTGATGGAACCAAGACCCAGCTTTTCACTGTGCACGTATGTCAACACATGTCCCCTTTATGAGAAAAGGGACCCTGGGGTGGGAGCCCCCTGCTGCTCAGGTAGAGGGCTTTTTCATCGCGCATGCTTGGCTCTCTTCAATTATTTTGGCTAATCATTCCTTAGCCTTGAAAATTGACAGCTGATCATAAAACTGTGCTTCTGCAGAATTTGAATCCTTAAATCCCTCTCACTTGGGCCTCATACTTTTCATTCTCTTGTCTGTCAATTATTTAGCAAGTGTTTCTCAAATACAGTCTGATGCCATGAGCAGAAGTCATACTTTTTGCCCTTGAAGTCAAATATTGAAATACAATTGAGTAAAACAATGAAAATTATCGAGGAAGGTGATGTGCTTTATGTGTTTGACACTTATGTTGGACACCCTGCCCCTGTCAGCCAGGCTGGACATGTGGACAGACCTCAGTGACTGGGGCTGGGCAGAGGCAGTTCTTGAAGGGGAGCCAATGCCAGTGTCGGGTTAGGCAGTTCACAACCAAGTGGCTACACAGACTGAGAGCCAAGGAGGATGGTATATCTGAACAAGGAAAGGGAGGCATGTTATGTAATTTAAAAAAAATATATTTTCATTGATTTCAGAGAGGAAGGGAAAGGGAGAGAGAAAAAGAGAAACATCAGTGATGACAGAGAATCATTAATCGCCTGCCTCCTGCATGCCCCACACTGGGGATTGAGCCTGCAAGCCGGGCATGTGCCCTGATGGGGAATCGAACCAGGACTTCCTGGTTCATAGGTCAACGCTCAACCACTGAGCCATGCTGGCACGGCTGTAATTTTCCCCCTTAATATATAGGTGTTTAAATTATTTACGTTAAACATATATTCCCTTTGTGGTTTCTTCCATTGTTTTTATAAGTTCTTTCCCACCCATGTTTAGAAGACATAAATGAATATTTAAGAATATGTAAAACTAATATTTGAGTACAAATAGTATCCATCCAAAGACATGGAGAGAAGGAGGCGGGTGCTCAGGTCTGAGGCTCGAACAGATTCGCAGGTGTGGGCTGCATCAGCCAGTGTAGGAGTGAGAGAAGCAGGGTCATCTGGGAGAGGGAATCTTTCAGAGCATCAGGACGAAGACGAGTCAAAGAAGAAAACAGAGACGGGTCGGGCAAGCAGACGCAGAGAGAGAGCATTGAGAAACCACGAGGAGGGGGTTTGAAGAGAGCGGAATAAGTACCCATGCCAGGTTTGGCAGGATGATCCACTTCGGATGAGATAGGAAGGGGGAACCGAAGATCAGAGGGACTCTGAGCAGCTCAGAGGCCGGCAGCAAGTTGGGACCAGCAGGGTGACTGAGCAGCTCTCACAGCTCAATGCTTCAGGAGCTCAGTGGTCAGTTCCCCCTGGACCAGCTGAATATTGAGAAGCCCAGGCTCTGGCCTTGTTGTTAACTTGGAAATACACTCCCAGTACAACATAGGAAGTAAACAATGTAAGAACTAAAGGATGGGTTGGGCCTGCGTCTGGTGGACCTAGGGAGCATTTAGAGAGGCACTTGCCTGACCCTGGGTGAGCGTCTCCGCCATGCCTGCCCTGCCATGGAAAGGAGTCCAGAGAGAGACTGCTAAGCAATGGCCGGAGGCCCAAGACTAAAAGGAAGTTAGGCTGTAAAAAGTCACCTTTCAATCGCAAGGTTGTTTGAAAAAGAAGCATAGTGCAATATGCAGATCTTGTATCAGAAATCTGTACCCGAAACGTGCATGGTCCTATTAGCCAATGTCACCCCATACATTTAATTTAAAAATAGCACAAGTGTCAACTTGTCCCAAGATGCATGAAAAACAAACAAAAAAACCTTTTTAAGAAATACAGTCTTACCTGTGCCTGGAGAATATTCTTGAGAGGAAGTGTGTCATTGTCCTTCGGAGGGACAGATGTTACTATGACCCGTCTTCTGTATCCCCTAGAAATGGATGGGAAGTCACCGGCTAGCTTAACGGGTACACAGTCCCATGTTAACAACTCGCCATGGAGAACTCACCATGTGCAGAGCCACTCAGCCCATCCAAAAAATGGAACCAGCTTTTAACTCACCTAACGAGGGCATTGCGCCACCTAGAGTTCTATCTAAATTCCAATCCCGGCTCTGTTTCTGGCTTACCTAGGTGGCCTTGGGAAAGTCACTTCTCTCTTTGGGGGCCTCAGTTTTCCTAGCTTTAAAATGGGTGGGTTGGACTCAATGATTCCAATGTCCCCATTCAACTTTAGCAATCTACAATTAGGGACATCAAAAGATGAGGAAAAATCAGAACCCTCCTAGAAAAAAACAAAAACTGATTTGGGTAGTCTGCAATTCAGTCCGTCAAAGCAGGCTGCATCGTGCATTTAGAATCTTGTGACATTTCCAGGTGCTCATGTTTCCCCAAATTTCATGTGAACAAGAACGCCACGGTGTTTCACTCGGCGTCCGGCAGTGGGTACGAAGCTCGGATGTGCGAGTGGCATGTAATTGCCTCCTGTATTTATGATCACTGGTTGTATTTGTTATAAACAGCTCTGTTCTGTTTAGGGAGCTGCTGATCAATAAGGCAGATAATATTCTCATCGTATTAAAAAAAAACACCAGTGTTGTGCAGCCAGCCTGTGGAGGGGCCTCTGTTTTCTTAGCAGCTTCACAATTTCCTGCAGACGGTCTCCCATCAGCTTCTTTCTTTGCTGAGTCTGTGCTCGGTCCAAGCTCCAGCAGAGTCCTACCCAGCCATTTGCTAACGCTGGAGAGGGAAGAAAAAAAAAAAGTGTCACTTCTGGTAGAGCGAGGAGGAAAAAAAAAACAAAACATGGCAAGGTTTTCTTTTTCCATATTTCCAAACAGTGGGGGGAAAATAATGGAATGTTTGCCTTGAATTTTGTGTTGCTTTGGCTGCGACGAAGAGAGAGTTTCTTGAAGGCAAAAATCTGTCTTTTGTCTTATTGTTGCCATCTTCAATCACAGGAAAATCTGTTCTAGCTGGCGGTTTTGCATTATTACTTTCCCCTCAAATCTGTCAGGGGAACCAATTGCGGGGTTTCTTGACTCAGACGTGGACTTGAAGGACACGGTAAAGAAAGTGACCGTGACTCACAGACAAATCAGGGTTTTCTGCCCCCCCCTCCCTCCCCTTATCCTCCCCGTCCACAGCGAGGGCTGGGGAAGCCCTGGACTGGGCAGGTGCTCCGGATGGCAGCTGGGGGCTGAGGAAGCTCGGACAGTCCCTCTCCACCCCTTTCACCTTCATGAAAACCACTTTGTACATACACACGTGGGCATGAGGATCATTTTGGAGATTCTCTCCTGGGAAAATGATTTGTTTTTCTCCTGAGGCCTAGAGTGATGGGGCAGTGGGAGACAGAGTGGACTTGAATTCCTTCTCCTAATCCACCTTCCTGGAACCCTGGAGTCTCCTCTCTGCCTCTCTCTCTCTCTCTCTCTAAGTTTATAAGTTTAATTTAATTTTCTTTTTTCCAACACCATTTATCCCCTCTTCCACCTGCACCCTTACCTTGCCTTTCTTTTCTCCCCTGCAAAGCCCAGTGATGAGGTGTCTGTGTGGGGAGGTGCAAAGGAAAGGCTCTCCCTGTCCATCTGCCCCCTAAGCTCATTGGGAACCACCCCTCCGTCCCCCACCCTACATCTTCCTGGGAACAAGACACGCACCAGAATTTTGACTTGCGTCTCTTGTGCTTTTAAAATAAACAATCATTGTGTATACCTTTTCGATAAGAGGACTTGATGAGATAAGCTCAATTATAGCGGCTGGTACATGCTAGTGCTTCAGTAATGTTTAAGTGAATGAATGAATGAATGGATGGATGGGCAGTAGGGCATTATGTGATCCCAAATATTGCTGGGTTTTGTGGGAAGCCTGGGACAGATTCGTGGCCTCCCAGGGGAGGGAGATGAGGCAGCAGGTCTTGCCTGTGGAGCGCTCTAGGTGAGAGTGCATGACGAGGAGGAAGGGAAGTCCAAGGCAAGAACGAAGAAGCAGCGAGAGAGGACTGATACATCCCAATTCCTCAGGCCCTGGCCCAGGGCCAGATTCCAGGCTTTCAGAAACAGGTGAAAAATCCCACAGAATGAGTTGATTCCTTTTTCCAAAACAGAAGTCTGACTCTGTCCAAATGAATTCAGTTCGAGGCAGTGGTTCACATTCATCTTTATTTGACTTGAATGTGTTTATAAAAATAAAAGTCCTTAAGGCCCATGACAAGGTCTCAGTAGTCAAGGACTAAAAAGGATCTTGACGCCTGGAAGTCAGGAGTCACGATGGAGAGGGAGCTCCCTCCATCAGGCGCAGGAGCGTCTGAGCTCCCGCTGTTCCCACAGTGGGGACAGCCTGGGGGTGGGCACGTGGGGACCGGGCTCTGGGCTGGCTCCATGTGGTGCCTGGGTCAGTCAATGTCCAGTAAAAGTGGGCCGTAGAGGGGTTGGGGGAGGATGGCTTAGGAGGTGCCTTCTTGTAACTGGGTTCTTCCTTTGTTCATTGTCATTGAGCCTCAGCCCTGGGCCCCATTTCTGGGAACCGTGTCCCTGCTTGGTTCCTGCTCAGGGCCTCAGTTCCTTCCAGGGACTGGAGGACCGTCTCTGAAACCCTGTATCTCTCTGGCTGGCTCTCCGTCACCTGCTGCCAGACCTGCCATGTGGGCTGCTGCCCCCCCCCCCCCCCCCCCACACACACACACTCTTGCCTGCCACCTGACACTCCCAGGCAGCCATCTGCCTGGCTCCCAGCCAGGAAGTAGGCTTGTCAAATCTTTAGGTCTTGATTTTCCCTGCTCAGGTGTGATCCCAGGCCTGGAGGCCTGAGAATAAGAGGGAAGAAGGTGGGGCAGGAGCTTGGGGAAGTGGAGGGGTGTGCAAGCGTCTGAGTGGGTGGGTGGATGGGTGCAGCCATGACTGCGTGAGAGGGGTGGCTCCCTTTGTGGGGGCAGGAAGACAGTGCACCCTGTTCTTTCTCATAGCTGGGCTTTAGGGATCATGTTACTTGGTCTGGAACATTCTTTTCCTTTCTTTCAGCCCAACTAACAAGTCTCCATCCTTCAGGGCTCAGCTTAGATCAGAGATTCCCAAACCCTGTCTAACGGTGCCCTCAGTGTCTCAGTATTTTTTTTTTCTTAAAAAATATGTTTACATTTTTCAATTACAGTTGACATACAATATTATATTAGTTTCAGATGTACAACATAGTGAGTAGATGTTTATAAACTTACGAAGTGATCCCCCGATCAATCTCGCACCCCTTTGACACCATACACAGCTACTACAATATTCCTGACTGCGCACTGCACCCCCAGTTCTGTTTTTACATCTTGCAAGCTCCGAGAGCTTGTTGTGATGGTCTGGGCTCCCACCCACCATTGTCTACAGACGTGTGTCTTTCCTGTTCCACTCATCATAAACCCCATGAGGACAGGGAGCAGGCCTGTCCCGTTCACCTAGAATAGTGTTTCGCACAGAGGGGGTGCTCTAGGAAGAAATGCTTGCGGAGCAGAGGACGGGGGCCCATCCGTTTCTCATGCCCGGCCTCCTTTCTGAAGCCAGGTGGGAGCATTTGGAAGCAAACCAGCTGAAGTGCTGTGTTTGGGGAGAGCAAGGACGACACTCCCAATTTAAGAGTCTCTGGGAGATGATGAAGGGAAATAATCAAGGTTATAACAGGGAACGTCTACAAAGGACACAACGCCAGGTGCTCAGAAGGTTGCTGCCGATTGCAGAATGAGGTGGAGGAAGTGCAAGCCACGATAAGAAAAGCCCAAGGAGAGCATGAAAAGAAGATTGCACCGGAGGTCAAGACCGATAATGAGAAAAGCTTCCCCGTACATAAGGAATGTCCGCTCCGGAGGACGGTGGCTGCACCCCCTCCAAGACGGAGCAAAAGCAATTTATTGACAGACATGGTTTCTGAAAAATTAATGGGTCTTTGCCTTGGGAGGCTCACAAAAGGAGGGCAGAGGACAGATCCCACGAAGGCACAGCTTTCCCCAGGGACCGAGAAGAAATATCAGGGAAGAGCTGAAGGGTGAGTGGAAAAGAGAAAAAAGCCTTATTTTCATAGCAGGGCTGTGACCTTCTGGGGCTGGCAGACGGACATCAATTGAGGAAACCAATCTCTTATCGCTGGCCCTGCTGGCCCCACGGCTGCCAAGGGTTCGGTGCCCACATCAGCCCACAGGGACTCATCTGGTCACATTCTGTTCCTGGGTCTGGAGTGAACGGCTCCCAACAGGCGCCCCTGCCAAGTCGGGCCAGTGAGAAAGCTGCGCGTTTGAAGTTGCTCTGAGTGTCTTCCTCAGTAGATTTCTGTAAGGTATTGTTTTCCGGTGAAGGAGGAATCGGGGAAACTCTCCAACAATCGCTGCTCCGAGGGAATGTGATCTCCTGCGGTGCCAATCAGTTTCAGGGCAACCAGCCAGGGTGTTCTCACACCCATGGGCCTGGGCTGCAGTCTACATCGAAACCCGCACCCAGCAGGGAGCTTGCGCAAGCTGCCTCCTAGAGATGCCCCTCTCAGGGTGGGGGTTATGGTTTTTAAATTCTCACAAGGATGATAAAACGTATGAGCTGAAGGTATTGAGCCCTCCTTCCGTGCTAGGTGTTGGTTGTAATAAACACTGTGTATAATCTCATTTCAAGCAAGTTAAGTGATCGCCCCCATGTACAGATGAGGAAACGGAGAGCAGGACCCAGTCCAGCCAGCGCATTTGCAAGACTCAGGTTTTCTTGAGGAAGTAATGCTGAGACCATCCAGTCGGCCCAGTTATCTTCCGACTTCCTGAGCACGTACTATGTGCTGAGCAAGGGAAGAGGCCACCAAAGGAGAATGACATGCTCTCCTCTGTGCTCTCACCACCGGAACTCATTGGGAAGACAGCACTAACTCAAAGAAACAAGCGTCACATTCGGGGCTAAGCTGGAAATAAGTACAATTTTAGTGTAAGTCTTAGGGTATGACAATATTATCACAAATTGGAACAGTCAATCTCAGATTGTAGAAAAAAAGAAAAGAAAAAGAAAATGGGAGATAAGCCATTAGAACTATATAGTCTTAAAGGAGTAAAGGCTTTGGAAATTTACTATAATCCTTCTTCTTCTTCTATTTTTTTTTTTTTTAATGGAAGTGGAAATTAAGGGCCAGAATGGTTGTCACACAGTTTCACTGGCAGGGGCCTGTCACCTGTGTCTTGTGGTCTCTGTTCCAGCACTTACAGTTACCTTCCAAACTGACCCAGGACTCCTGCCGGCCGTCCTAGGACTGGAGAACGGGACCAGAGAAGCCCTTTCTACCACCCCAGGCCCGTGTGTGATGTCGGGAGACTCGGGGGGAAGGCCATGCCAGTGGTGGAAGTATTTAGGCTGCTAGTGTGTTACTTGGGAGAGTTTCCAGAACAATGACAATAGCAGCAGCAATAATGGCAATACAAGTAGCTTTCGTCTCCTCTCAGCTATGAGAAATGTTGTGTACACGTCGAGGGCTGGGAGCTCCCGGTAGTTCTTGTCTGAAACTGCACGCCTTATTTCTAGCTAGACTAAGAGGTGTCTGGGCTCACCTGGCTTTCCTTCTGCTTTTCGATTTCTGATACTTAGGAGAGGTCTTCTCAATCCTTCCCTCCTCCCGGTCGTAGTGGGCTTTGTTGAAAGGAGGTCATTGGCTTGGTTTGATTCCCAGGGCACCAGAAAGCTTGCTTTCCGCTGCTTTCCCCACAGGTCTCCTACATTCACAAGTCACGTGCGGACGGCTGCCTTTGGAGATTGCTCCGCTGGGCTAAGTTTGCCATCTCGCTGTTAAAAGCCAAGACCCTTAGAAGGGGACATGTGTGCACCCGATAGGTTCAGATCGGTCAGGTAGGTGCCCAGGAAGCCAGAGAGAATGAAGTGCCTGCAGGGTGGTGGATGGGAGGGAGGTGACAGTGGCATGGGGAGCTAGCATGCAGGAAGTGGGGTCTTCACAGCTGATGGAGGCCAATCCCTCCAGGGGAAGGCAGATGCTTTTGTCGAAGCATCTGTGTGGCTCCCTGGGAAGCTCCCCGCCCCCCCCCACCCCCACCCCCCAGTAGTCTGGTAAAGAGTCGGCTTCAGGTTAGGGTGAGGCCTCAGGGCTGCTCTAGAAACCCAAACATCAGGAGGTACAGAAGGGAAATAGCACTTGGAAAGCAGGATTCCCCAGTGGCAACCGGACGGGGGCCCATCTGTGGATGACGTCAAAGGCCACCAGGGTATGGCTTCCTCATGGAAACACAAACCTGGACCAAAGGACAGACATGTCTGGGTTTTTCAACAAGTTTTTCCTGATTATAAAAGTAATCCTCAATCATTGTAGGAAAAAAACCACAAAAACCAAACCCAAAAACATGAAGAAAAAGAATCCTCCTTCAGAACTTCACTGAACATCAACACAATTAAATATCTGATGGTTTTCTATCTTTTATGTATGTCAGATATATTCATATTTAGACTACATTATATAATTTTTTACTTTGATTTCCAATTAATATTGCATTGGGCATTTTTAAATAAAATTCTTTAGTAATATAAAACGATTTTGCTAACATAATTTTAAAGTATTTATCCATATGGTATGGATATACCGTAATTCATTTATCTATTTCCCCATTGTGTAGCATTTAGGTTACATACATTTCTTGGTTCACAAATAATTGTCAACATTTCTGTCTTTTTTTTTAAAGATTAGAGCCATAGCTGTGGAATTGCTAAAACAAAGAACATTAATTTGTTAGTAGATGGCAAAAAAGAAATAGAGATGAGAGATTAAAAGTGATAGAAAGCTAAGGTGACAGAGAGGAAGAGGGAGGGAAACGGAGGCTGAGGGGAAGGGAGAGAGAAAGACAGAGAGTTGAAATTATCCTTAAATCTACTATTCCTAACATTTCTGTGGTCTGAGGCAAGTGTAAGTGATGGCGCATGTACCATATGTCTAGATATTCAGAAGTTATAGTCCCACCGACAAACTATTAAGTGAAATATGTTCTGTCCTTAGCTTTCTGACAAGTCTACATTTAAATTGAGGGTCCTTGGACTCCTTGAAGTTTTGAGGCAGAATGTGGTGGCATGGGGACACTGACCCCAGGCACCTGGCCACCTTTCTTGTCCTGGCCATAGCTCCAGCCTTCACCACGGAGTCCCTTGTATTCCATGTGGACACTCCAGTCTCCTATAAGCACCATCCACACCCTTGCAAACAGCTTCCTCCTGACCACCCTTTCCATATTCGGGGTGCATGCTGGCCACATGGTGCACCTTCAGGGAAAGGGACCAGGAAGAAGCCCTGTGGTACTGGTGATGGGAATTCCAGGCCTTGGGTCCAAGAATGTGTACCAAAGGAGGCGGGCTTGGACTCTGGGCAGGTTCATCCCTTTGACCTTGCAGAGCCGCATGGAGAGAGACAGGTTGGAGGAGAGCCAGAGGGAGGCGTTCTAAATGATGGGGCTCTGGGGCGGACTCAGATCCAAAGAAACTCAGAAAGAAAAATTAGGGTTAAATTCTTTAAGATGCTTTTCTACACACACACACACACACACACACACACACACACACACACACCAAGTAAGATAATTTTATTCTTACATGCTATTTTATTATCTTTAAAAACAGAGATGCCATTAACATATTTGACAGCTAATAAATACACACACATGAGCTCTTTTGTTAAGATTTTATAAAGTATCTTCCAGTAAGGTTTTCCATGCTGGTCAGCAGTACCTTGCTTTAAACCACGCCCTTGCTCCCACGGATGTAAAGCTGAGGGCGCTCCCCCCACCCACTGCTGGTTGAGAACTGTTGCATTGCTGGAGAGCACCGAGACGTGGATACCAGAGGGACCGGTGTCTTGTGTAGGAGCGAGGTGACTCCTGGGCAGAAGTGCCTGCTCTTAGGGATCCAGGGCCTGCCTCCACACGGGAAACACAGCCAGCGTGGTTCCTGACCCCTGGCCGTCTTAGGGCTTCCTATATAATCATGCAGCCCTTCTCCCTCAGGAAAATAGAATTTGGCTTGTGACCTTGAATTTTATTGGGATCATGGGAGGTGATTATGGTCTGGAATGGTTTAAGTGCTTCCCTCATCCTGGATTGCAGGAAAACAGTACATGACTTATGTCGGCTGACTACCATGTGCGAGCAATTCAGGTGGGGAATTCTCTGAGGGTTCATCTGCTGCGGTGGGACATAGTTGTTTGTGCAAGGACTCAACAGAGCAAGTCGGCTGGAGTCGCCTGTGTTTGCCAGCAGGAGTGACGTCGACCCTTTCCTGTTGTGGAGCCTGTCTGCTGGGGAACATACATCGACACAAGTGACATCCAAATGCATGAAGCATTTCCAGTGTCCGATGGCTCTTTTCTGGAGTTAACTGCAGTGGCTCACACCATAAATGCTCTAATGTCTTGTCTCGCTTCATGCGTGCATCTTCCCTGACAAGAGTAAAAGCTTGCAGGGGGCAGGGCTCTGTCTTGGTTCTTGCTCAGTCCTGTTGCTGTGGGGCCAGAGGGCATGCTTCATCCCCACCTTGTGTTCTTCATGCCAAGGGAGGCCCATGTGGGGACCAGACTGGCCTCCGTCTGCCTGCTCACTCACTCTCCTCCAGGGAGGAGGAATGACCTGCCTGCTGGATAAATTTGAGAGAAATTCCTTCCCCCTCCTTGGACCTGGCTGCCCACATGAAGCACATGTTCTGCTCTGCCCTCCATGGTGAGTTCTCCAGGACAGGCCCCCCTGTGGTTGAGGAGTAAACTCCAGAGTGAGGAATTATCCCGCCAACTCCACAGGACCTGCAGCTCATGCCTCAATGGGGTCTTTCCTAATGGGCGTTCATCAGCATGCTTTCACCTCCTGAGATGGCGGGAAGTAAAAGATTCCATGATGGTCATCTTAAAGGCAGGGGACTGTGTCCAACAAAGTTAAACTGGTTTATATCCTGCAGGACTTCTCAGAGCCTTGAATGTACTAATGTGCATTTTGCATCTTGTAGGGAGGCTGTGGGACTGGGGGGTGAGATGGTATTGAGGCCCTGGGGCTACTTAGCAAAGTTGCCGCCATGGTGAAGGCTGACATTCCTCATTTCTGTCTTAAAGTCCTTGGTGTTTCTCAGAACCCACAGTGAAAGGCAGGGATTGATGATCAAAGCTGTCAAGTGGGAATCTGACCACAACGGGGAAATGTCATCACTTAGTATAGATATGAAGGATGTGGCAGGGGAGTAGGCCTGTGGCATCCATAGTGCAGGCTCCTTCCTGTGGAACCGCCGCAGCAGAGGTGCTGGGAGATGCGGTGAAGAGGAGGGAAGACCTGCCTGTCTTTAAGGTGCCTTCTGCCGAGTGAGAAAATCCCTAGGGCAGTGGTTCTCCAGGTGTGGGCCTGGGTTAGGAGCAGCAGCATCACCTGGGAGCTTACTGGAAATGCAAATTCTCAGGCCCCAGCCCAGACCCCTGTATCAGACACGCTGGGGAGGAGCCCAGCAAGGCGGTTTCACAGCCTCCAGGGATTCTGTCACACGTCCCGTCTGAGGGCCACGGGCTTATGTGGTACCCAACTCTGCATCCTGCTTCTGTAAGAGCCCCTGCCTCAAGCATCTCTATAATCAGCCTTACTCTGGTCACTACCCGTTGCAAGATGAGTTGTGTGGATGCAGGTTGAGAGATCACATGGCATTAAGGGAAACGCTGAGGGCTTGCGATAGGAGACCTGAGTTAAAGTCTCAGTTGCTTTCAATTCCTTTTGTTCGCCTCATCAATAAAGTGGGGGGATTAGGAGCTGCCTGCGAGGCTCATGGGAGTGTAGGAAAGGTGGTTGAAAAAGGTGAATAAAGTTTCTATACAAACTGTGAAGTGCGTCACAGGAGTAGAGGTTGATATTGGGTCGCTGCTTTTTGAATCTGATTTTGGCAAAATGCAGTCTCTCTTTTCCAGGGAATAATTATAGTCTCAGGACAGTTCTTTTGGATTCAGGTGTCACTTTTACACTGAGACTTCCCCTTAAAATAACCACTTGGGTTTTAATGAGGATATTGGGAGAGCTTTTCCTCCAACATCCACCATGAAGTGCATTTGCTTTGGCAGGGGAAGGTGTAAAATATCTTCACCAAAGTATTCCTCATGTCACCTTTTGCTTCTCCTTTAGAGAATAAAAAGAAAACATAGTTTCTCCCTTTTAATGCCATTTTCCAAACTGAACCTTCTGTGATGGGGACTGAGGAAATGAACACACCTTCCCCCCCACCCCCCGGGATGGGGATCTATCACCACTTTAGCTCCTGCCATGGCATCGATTGCTCATGTCGTCAGCAGTTATAACTGACTCTTCCAACCTGCTTGCCCTGACCATCCAGGAACCCACTTGTGAGGTAGAGTTCATTAAGCTTTCAGCCCATTTTCACTCAGCCAGTCATCTCATTATTATGAATGGCAGGAAAGAACCAATTTGCCTTATAAGTCAGGGGATTCGGTGGTCCTAGGTAGAATGACTTCTGAGATCATTCTCTCTGTTCCAAAATGAACCACCCACATCACTGTGCTGACCTCCCCACTGCCAGATCACTGCTCTAGGTTAATCCTTGCGTCTCTTACTGTCCACTGTGGATATAGCACAGCCACTACCCACCTTCTCCAGGGGGTTAGATAGCTTAGAGTGAGCGGACAGGTCGGAGGAAAGGTCCTAGAGCAGGTGCAGGCTCTAGTTCAGAAAAATTGGAACAAAAACATTGGGGGAAAGGCCCACAAAGGGGAGATGGTGAGTTTGAGATGCCAGCCTTTTTTCAGCTTCATGGAAGACTATCTCTGGCTTCAGGACCCAAATAATAATACAGCAGCCAGTATCACAGAAAAAATAATGTATCCACCAGCCACCCCTTGGTTAATCTAGAGATTCCCTCATGATGATCTTTCTTAAAAATATGTATGTTTTTATTGATTTCAGAGAGGAAGGGAAAGAGAGAGAGAGAGAGAGAGAGAGAGAGACAGATAGACAGACAGACAGACAGACATCAATGATAGGAAAGACCATTGAGGATCTGTTCAATCCTCATTCTTTCTGGACGTGAGTCTGGACAAGTTCACCAAGCCAGTGGGACTGGGGATTGTCACTTTTGTCTTTATCCCACCATCATAGCTAAAGATATGCCTCTCAGAGAGAAATGGCTCAGTCCAAGGCAGCGGTTCTCAACCTGTGGGTCGCGACCCCTTTGGGGGTCGAACAACCCTTTCACAGGGGTCGCCTAAGACCGTTGGAAAACACATATATAATTACATATTGTTTTTGTGATTAATCACTATGCTTTAATTATGTTCAATTTGTAACAATGAAATTGGGGGTCCCCACAACATGAGGAACTGTATTAAAGGGTCGCGGCATTAGGAAGGTTGAGAACCACTGGTCCAAGGGGATAAGTCCAGTCTCCTGATCCCGTTGTAGTTTTCCTAGGAATTGCATGGAGTATGGGTACCTAGAGCGGGAAAGACTCCCTCGGGCTTAAAGGGGCATCGTTTGAGAGCCCTGCGCAGTTTGGCTTTTACAGAGGATGGGCCAGGGTGGGCTAATAACCCAGCCTCGGGGACTCTAGGCATTTCAGAGGCAGGTTAACAGCACACCCCTAGTTCTGAGAGCCATGCCTTGGACAGCAATGGCCCTCTATGGCCAAGCTTTCTGACTACGTTTGGTCAAATCAGAGCTCTGCCGGTCACTTGGGTAGTGGAAATTAACGTCTCCCTCCACCACATTGGGAGATGGGTGTGTATCTTCTTCCAGTCTGCCAGCCTTGTTTCAGCGTTGTTCCCAGCTCATACTCTTGGAGGGCAGACATCCATTGCTTCTTAGTCATTTCTCGCTCTTCTATATCCTTGGCCCTGTGCCTTGCTCTCAGCAGGTGTTTCCTTGGGGATGGTGGTGAGGGGAGGGGAGAGGGCTGGTCAGCTTTGAAGAGGTATCCACGCTACCTGGCAGGTCACCATGCCAGAACCAGGGGCAGGGGTAACACCTGCCTCAGCCAGCCTATGGAACAAGGGCTTATGAAGCTTTAGGGTGTGATCCATAGGAGGAATTGCATTTTACATCTGTGTGTGTGTGTGTGTGTGTGTGTGTGTGTGTGTGTGTGTGTAACAAAATAATACCATTTCTATGTGTAATGTACTTATATTTCTGTTCCATTCTATTTCATTGAAACAATTGCTAGTGGTGAGTTGATTTTACATTCCACTGATGGGTCATAACCCCACGATTGGAGACCCACCGCCACAGAGAACACACCCCTCTCTCGCTCCCTCTGAAACAGCGTGGGGGCTGGGTGTGGGGCTGGAGCTCTGCACAGCCCAGACGGGCGCTTCAGGGGCCCCGGAGCCAGGAGCACATGGAGGAACAGTCCAGAGGCTCTTGCATTGGCCAGTGTCCTCGTTCTGTGGATAAACAGAAGACACCAGCCTTCAGTGCCTGCAATCTGCTACCTTTCAAGAGCTTTCCAACTCAGCCAGAGAGAGGACGGAAGGAAGGCTGATTAGAAGGAAGAAAGCAACCCCCTTTGCCCAAAATGCCTCCGGCACTGGCAGGCTGGACGTGGCCAAGGCTTTCTTTCGCCATCAGGAGGCCTGTTAAGAGCAAGGCATCTTGCAGAAGGGCCAGGATGGAGGGACAAATGATTTGGTGGCACTCAGCCCCCAGGCTGCTCCCCTCTCTAGTTGGTCCCTCCCCCGTCACCGCATGCTTCTCAGAACGTGCCATCTGGGGGCCTTGATGCTGGAGATGCCGGGACTTTGGGAGCCGATCGAGCTGCTGCTAAGACAGAATGTGTCCCTGTGAGAATGTACGCCGAGTCCAGGGGAGGCATCCAGCCTGATTCCCGTGGCTCTGCCAGTCTCCATGGGGACTTGGGAGAGACAGAGAGCTCGCTTCTCTGCAAGGGGTGATTGTCGGAGGTGGGGTGGAATGCCATCCGGGTGACTGTAGGGGGAGGTCCGATCATGAAGAGAGGTTGGCCGGTTAGTTGACCACCTCTGGCTCCGTACCCAAAGTGAGCAAGTGCCTCATGGCTCAGGTGCCCAAAGGAATCCTTTTAGGTTGTGTATCCCCTCCATTCCACCAACACAATAGGCTGCAGTTTGGTAAGGGCAGGACTGGAAAAGCAGTCTAAACCGAGTGCAAGGCATGGTCCCAGCTTCTAAGGAGCTTACAATCCAATCAGGAAAAGGATATTAAAAACAGAAGCTATTCATGCGCAGGGCATGAGAGCATGCAAGCGGATGCTAAGTGGGGCAGAATGTAAAGGCTGCAGGAGGTCAGGCAAGGGGAGGCCTGTGCGTGTGTTTGGGGGAGGCTGAGCTGGCCAGAGACGTGAGAAGACCAGGGAGCCAGGCACTGCTGATGCAGGGAGGGAGGAAAGAGGGGTCACGCTGGAGGGTGAAGCAGTCACTGGAGAACCCTTGATGCCGGGCTGATACATGTCCTGGGAAAATTTAAAATCCAGAGCCTTAATTTTTCGGTGGCATGTATGGCACATGCAGCAGATCCACACACCACGAGGTGGACACCCAGGGCAGGAAGTGGGTGCCTGTGGCAGGGCGGCCGCTGTAGGATAGCTGATGGGACTGGCCTAAATGTCCAGAGCCTGAGGCCATGGAGGGCCCCTGACCCCAGGAGGACAGAGCCATGAGTTGGGGGCAGGCTTTCCAGTGGTTCTGGAAGCAGACAGGCCTGCGTTCATACTCTTGCTCTCCCCGCTTCGAACCATGAGATGTTGGAACCTCTGTGAGCCTCAGCGTCCTCACTGGTAAGAGGAAGGCAGCACAGTAGTGCATGAAGGTTACTTGTCAAATGCCAATGCGATGGGTCTGGCACAATCTTGGGCCTTTGCTGTGGTCTGAATGTTTGGGAGTCCCCAAAGTCATCTGTTGAAATCCTAATGGGATGGTGTGATGAGGTGGGGGCTTTGGGAGGTGATTAGGTCATAAGGGTGGCGCCCTCGTGAATGGGATTAGTGCCCTTACAGAGACCCTGCAGCGCTCCCTTGCTCCTTGCATTCTGTGAGGACACAATGAGAAGTCAGGCTCCCTGTGACCGCAGTGGGCTCTCATTGGCACCTGGCCATGCTGGCACCCTAATCCCGGACTTGCAGCCACTAGAACTGTGAGAAATGAATTTCTGTTGTTTACAAGCCACTCTCTGTGCTATTTTGTGTTCGCAGCCCAATGGACTAAGCCCTTAGCTATTGTGATGGTCACTACTCTACTTTTACTTTCTCCTGCCTGTCCCTACCTCCTAATGCAAAATGACAGGCTACTGCAAAGTTCACGCCGTGTTGGGGGGCAGGTACCCAAGGGTGTGTCACATGAGATCACCACATGGTGGCTGCCTGGTATCATTTCCCTTCTGTAGCAGGGGGGTCACCGCATCTGATGGGAACAGTAACCATATTCTGCTGGGTTCCACTGCCAGGCACCACCGCTGGCCTTACTAAAGTAAGTCGAGTCTGTGTCAATCAAATGAATGCAACTGACGCCGGAGGATAGGAGGGGACGGGGCAAGGATTGACCTGGAGATGGAAGGAAATTGTCAACCTGGCCTCATTCGTGCAGTTTAAAAAATGTACTGAGTGCCTTTTCTGTGATTAGAATGTGCCACTGCTCTTTGCTATTGTATCAGACGTAGCCATTCGACACTTGATCGAGTAGTTAAATGCTGAAAGCTTATTATGAGAGCGTTAAGAAAACATAAATATTATGTTTTAGATAATCCATGAGAGGAGGATTTTGGTTTTCAGGGGAGTAGGAAAACTCACGTGCTCTTGTGAGAGATGAAAGCGTGGCCCCACTGACTCCCTTACCTGCAGGCATCGGCAGTACCTGCTCTGTCTTCACTTCTAAGGGATCCATGGAGTGGCTGGTGATGAGTGCTGACCGCTTGGCTCCCAGGAACAAAGACATTCCACGCCCTCAAGCCTGGGATGGGGGCACAGATATGCTCTAAAGAATGAGGTTCCTCTTACTGCGCTAGCTTCATGTGTCCATCAGAGAGGCTTTTGGCAGAGGGGTCTTCTCAGAATAACAAATGTGAGAGGCGCTGGAAGTTAGGGAACTGCTCTCTGCCGCCCTGTTTCTTTGGGGAATTGGTTCTGCCTCGTGATTTATTTTTCCACTTTAAGATATTTCATTCATTCCTTCCACAATTCATTCATGGCATTTCATCAACATGCCACTATGAAAAACTGGCCAACTTATTATTTTTTTTTTCCTTTAGCACTGAAAAGAGTCCCCCAATTCGAGCACATTAGGTTATTTTCCCTTCTCGAAAGTGGTTCCTTACTTGAAAATGGAATACTGTAATATCAAAGCAATGTGGCTGATCATACCCTCAGCTCCTTGGAGAACACAATGCAATCATGTGCATAAAAGCACTTTGACAAGAATGCAGTGCTCAGAAAGGGATCTTGGGGGAGCAAAATGGGAAGAGCCCAAGCTTAGAGGTCCGATGCCTGGGTTCAAATCTGGACATTATTTACTGGCCCTTGTGACCTTTAGGAAGTTATTTATCCCTATTTGTTGGGGATTGTGCATATAGAGATGTGTTTGGGATATGGTGGACTCAGTTAATGGGAACCATTATGAATTATTATGCAAAGCCAAGACGTTACTCTAATCATTATAATGATTTTTTTTAAAAATTCAGTCTTAGTGTGAGTCATGTGGCCTTTCTGCAACCTTCTTAATGATATTTCATTCAGGTTAATATAAAAATGAGATTATGTGCCAGGACTACTGATGTTAGTGAGAGGGGAGGCCGAGGAGTGCAAAGCATCAAGAGGCAGTTCTTCAAAGGTCAAACCTTGACAGGGAAGAGTACCTGGAGTGGCTAAAAGGTAATTGTTCTCAAATTGAAAACCCTTGGGTGAATTCAGTTTAGTGCATATCATTTGCTCTATACCAGGTGTTGGGAATGCGTAGAGAAACCTCAAGAGGTATCTGACCAAAGGAGGCATACACGTAGTCACAGAATAATGTGGAGAGCACAGTGATGAGATACACGTAGCTTACGGGTGGAAGAGAGCTGCGGCATTTGAATCCACAATAAGATGCTCTGGGCTTAAAATGGCTTAAACAATAAAGAGATGCATTGTCTTCCATAAAAGAAGTACTATAGGCAAGTCCAGAGTTGGTTAATTTAGTGGCTGGACACAGACACAGGCTCTTTTTATTTTTTCATTTTGCCATCTCACTCAATATATTATATACTAGAGGCCCTGTGCACAAATTCATGCACAGGTGGGGTCCCTTGGCCTGGCCAGTGATCAGGCCAATTGGGGCCATCTCACCCGGTCCTGATTGGAGCTGGCTGGTCAGTGGGAGGGACTACGGGAGGTTGGCTGTGGGAGCGCACTGACCACCAGGGAGCAGCTCCAGCATTGAGCATCTGCCCCCTGGTGGTCAGTGTACGTCATAGCAACCAGTCGACCAGTCTTTCGGTCGACCCGTCGTAATGGTCACTTAGGCTTTTATATATATAGATATCCCCTCATGATCACAAGATAGCTGCAGTTTCTCCAGCCATCAACAGTATGAACAGGCTAACACCCAGGAACAGGAAAGGCCTGTTTTTTCCATATGCACTTTTTTTTTTAAGAGCAAAGAAAACTGTCTGAAAAGTACCTACTCCAATATAGCAGACTTCTAATATTTCTTAACCAAGGCACCTGACCAGCTGTGAACATCACAGCAAAGAGAAGGGCAACACCAAGAATGGCATTTAGATTTATTAAAATTTATCAACTCATCGGGGAAAAGGGAGAGCTTGACATAAAACTGGGGCGTTACCAGCACTGAAAAATAGAAAATTTGGTCTTTTGCTGGGTAACCAAAACAATCTTCAGCAGCAGCTAACCCAGCCTTGGGGTGAGGATGTAGGAATTAAGGAGAATTTCTGGAGGAGGTAATACCTGAGCTAGGACTGAAGTTTTGCTACTCAAAGTAGAGGCAACAGCATCACCAGCGGGCTTGTTAAAACTGCAGAATTTCAGGTTTGTCCCAGATATGCTGAATCAGAATATGCCTTTTTACAAAATTCCAGGTGACCCATGTATGCATTGAGGTTTGGAACCACTGATATGAAAAGGGATGGTCAGGTAAAAGCATTTGAAAGTTGAATGGGGCTAGGAAATAGAAGAGGAAACTGAATGAATAGGGGTAGTAGAGGGAAAAGTAATATAGTACATTTGGTTCACTATGGTGAGCTCAGCATTGTGGATTTCTAGATACAGGTTCCAGTGTTTTAATGTATTCAGAAAATGTAATCCACCTAATATTACCAAAATGAGTATGTCCCTGAAGAATTTGGAAGAGCTAACACTAATTGAGTGCCTTCTGTGTTGCAGGTGCTGTCCTGCTTTTCTGTATAGGGTGTCCTGGATAGTGCTGTGTATAGATTGTTCCATTTATGTGGCTGCTTAACAAACTACTTTAAAACTTAGAACATTGAAACAGTAACCATTTTATTGTATTGCATTATTTTATGGTTCAGAAATTTGGGCTCGGCTCTGCTGGGTGATTCTTCTGCTTCAGGTTGTGTCAGTCGGCGTCCTTCAGTGGTATTCAGCTGGTAGTTGAGGTGGTCTTTGGGGCCCAACATGGCTTGACTCCCATGCTTGGTGGAGTGGCTGGAAGACTGGTTTGTCTATGCCCTTCTTCCTCTCCTATAGCCTTCCTGCCTCTCCCTGTAGCTTCTCCAATGAGGTAATCATCCAGAGGTGATCATGGCCACTACCAGTTATCTCAAAGGTTAGGTCCAGAACTGGTAAATTTCACTCTTCTGCTCTTATTAGCCAAAGCCATAATAGACCAGCCCAGAATCAAGAAGAGGAGGAATAAGATCTCAACCATTTAAGGGGAAGAATGTCAAAGAATTTGCAGCAATCTTTAACCTTCCAAATACTAATTTATTTATGCCCCAATAACCTTGAGGTAGTTATATATTATTAGTTTGCAGATAAAGAAATGGAGACACAATGTGGTTATGTAACTTGCCCAAGGTCAATGGTTAGGAAGGGAAAGTGTCAAGATTGGAACTCGGTCTACTATGCTCAACAGGGTATGGAAATGTCTCATCACTATCCGATATAATAAAGAGGTAATATGCAAATTGACCATCATGCCCTCACACAAGATGGCCGCCCCCATATGGTCACAAGATGGCCGTCCCCAAGTGGTCACAAGATGGCCACCATAAGATGGCCAGCAGGGGAGGGCAATTGTGGGCGATCAGGCCAGCAGGGGAGGGCAGATGGGGGCAATCGGGCCGGCAGGGGAGCAGTTAGGTGTCGATCAGGCTAGCAGGGCAGTGGTTAGGGGGTGATAAGGCTGGTAGGCAGAAGTGGTTAGGGGCAATCAGGCAGGCAGGCAGGCGAGCGGTTGGGAGCCAGCAGTCCTGGATTGCGAGAGGGATGTCCAACTGCCGGTTTAGGTGGTCCTTCAGTGGTATTCAGCTGGTGGACATCCGGCAGTTGGACATCCTCTGAGGGGTCCCAGATTAGAGAAGGTGCAGGATGGGCTGAGGGACACCCCCCCCCCCAGTGCACAAATTTCGTGCACCAGGCCTCTAGTATTACTAATATAATATCATATTAGTAATTGAAAAATTTGTCACCATAATTGAAAAATTTTTAAAAATCAGAACCCAGTCTGCCTGACTCTGGAAACCATACTTACCCACTGTACCATTACTGCCTCTCCCAAGAGAGGAAACACTAACCAGGAATTAGATAGAGTCTGTTTCTGTCGTTTTAAACCACACGGGAGGTTATAGTATAGCTCCTTTCTTCTGAACAACCATTCCATGGGCCTCCTGTTGGCTAACTCATTCTCCACGACACATGTGTGGAATAGCCCACTTACACTCTTAATACCCTGGTGTGGGCCCCATATTTTTAAAGAGCTTTTGATCTCTCCTTTCTGTGTCCAGTAACCCTAGCCTGGGTATGGAGGATCCAGCCGCAGATTAAATGCATTTCAAATAACGAGAAGGCAAAACCCTGCCTTCACTGCCCCCACGGCACTCCTGGATTGTTGAAGGATTATTTACTGTGTTTGCCTTGACTTGAGCTATTTCATTTTTTCCAAAACAGATGCCGCCGGTTGACTAATGGCATTCCCCACTAAAAGTCAGAAATGTCAGCAAGACTCTTAGAAGCCAGTGTCACTCTGGACGAGAACAATAGATACGGCTGAGAAACGGGGACCTGTGCCAAGTATTCTTGAGGCTAGGAGGTCATGTGCCACTTTTCTGCTGAGAGAGAGATATATAAGGGCAAGGGAGGCAGGAGTTTGGGGGTTGGGGATGGCCGGGCATGTGCTAATAATAGGATGGATCACATGACGCCTAAGTCACCTCGAAAGAGGCTTAGCTGCTGGAGGTGAATTAAAGTGCTCGGAATTAAGGACATTTCTTCAGATGTCCCCTGATGTGTAAAAATAGACCGAAGGAAATGCGCGTGTGATGAAGAGAGAATTGCCAGGTTCGACGGCCCTCCCTCCAGAGGGCTTTTGTGTGGTGTGCTGGGCAGAGTTCGGAGCAGGGCCAGCTGCATAATTTGTGGGGCCTCTTGCTTAAAAACATTGAAGAATTTCAAGATGGTGACAGCGGAGCATTAAAGAAAGTGTGGTGCCCTGGAGTGTGGGGCCTGTGACACTGTGCAGGTCTATGCACATATGTCGCCTTGGTTAGGAGAGTCCGGTGCCTGATTTCTTTTATGAGCGGGCAGCGATGAGTGAATCTGACCGTGGTCTGCAGGGCTGGACCCCGGCTAAACCATGAGGTGGGGGAAGCAGTTTGTTTAGAAGCTCATGTCCACTTGATGCGCTTTTCTCTGCTCCTCCCAGCCCGGTCCATCCTCAGTTACCCACAGCTCCCTGGCTCTGTCACCTTCTCCGTCCCCGCCCCTCAGAAAACCTGTCCGCAAGGAAGGCTCCAGAGAGGTTCCAGACATAAGGTGTAAATGACAGATATATCGGGAGTCCCTTTCCTCCTCTCCCCCCCTCCCCCCCATGTGTTTGTGTCTTTATAGACAGTGAGACCTCGGGCAAAGCTATCATGGAATTTCAGGTGTTAACTGGCTCATGGGAAAATTGATTTCTTTTTAAGCTGGAGGTTTGCCTAGAGCCCTTGAGATCACACTGCTATTATAGACTCCCACTTATTTTGGCAGTTCTGAAGGTGTGGGGCTCTTTGCTCTGGGGCGGGGGGTGTTCACCCTGAGGGTACAAGTTGTGGCCTCTTCCTTTGCCAGGGGAGTTGAGGAGACCCCTTCTCCCCTGTCCACAGGCTGCACAGTAGGATGTGCTCAAACTCTGTCCGCAGGAAACATCTGCAGACAGAACTCCTTTTGGTTGCACTTCTGCAGTCTCAGCCTCTCACTCCATCTCACCCCGGCCCCTCTAAGCCCCCTCCCTCGGCCCTTTCAGAGTGCCAAGCTGCCCTTCTTTCCTGGACACCCTCTCTGAAAACCACAGACACCCCAGAGTTGGCCGCACACGTCTCAGGGTATTCGCTCCCCTTAAGCCCCAACAAGCACTTGCTCCGGTGGGGGTGTTGCTGTGAGAAGGCTTGGGGCTGGGAAGTGCCCCCCAGGCCAGCCTTTGCTCCCTTTCTCTTTGGCTGCTGTGGATTGCTGCCCTTCCCCAGGCTTAATGTCAAAGGAAACGCCTTCGACAACCACAGACCACCAGGGCCTCCCTCCTTTCTCAGATGCACTTGGCTCCTAGGAAGTGGCCGTGGTCTGCAAAGCCACGGCATGAGTCCGGGGAAATCATTTCACGAGGCCCGAGAGAAGCTGGGCCTCAGGGAGGGGGCTCACAATAGAGTCCTGGAGGCAGCCGGGAAAGCTGCGGAATTTTCTGCCTTCAGATGTGCCTCGGATGGAGCCATTCAGAGCACTTTATTCTCCAGGCCCTTCTCTGTGCAACCGGCTCTAGAAGGAAGGTGATTGCAGTTCTGGTTTTGAAACCTCGGGGGCTATGACTGTTTTAGGGTTTGAAGCCAAAACATATTGAGCAAATAAAACCCTCTGACTCACCAGGAACCTTCCCTCTCCATTTTCAAACACATCAAAGTCTGTCAACAGCGTCGACTGAGGGTCTGTTCTATGAAGAGCCATGGACTGGGCACTGTGGGGAGATTTGCGGAACCGTGTATTAATAGTTTCATTCATCCATTCATTATCCAGCAATTCAATTTAGTGCATTGAGTCAAATCAGAAATGCCCACTGAGCCTCGCCAGCCACAAACCCCTGCCTTCGAGGGATGCCGGAAATATAAGGATAGTAGTGTAAAAAGTCACTTCAAGAGGTTACCGTCTAATGGGGGTGGTGGCAAAGGCAAAGACATAAATAGATTAGACCAGGCAAACTCTGACAAATGTGGCGAGAGGAGCTGACCGCAGGTGTTGCGGAGGTTCAGAAAAGGGACCTGCCCCACTGAGTGGGAAGGATTACAAAATGCCGTTTCTCACCAGAAACTCATTATTAGGCTTATTAGTATGTGTTGAAAACTGCTAAATAGGTTGGGCTTGGGTGTGGCCTCGGATGATTGGTAAGAATTCTTGGGCAGAGGCAATGGCAAGGCGAGGGCATTGTGGGAGGCCATTGCTGCTAGCAGCAAGCCTGGTGAGGTCGAGGGGGACAGCGAGCTGTTCTGTTTACCCCTCCATCATCTTTTCTTCATACGATGTCACACTCGGCAGTGAGGGGGGCAGTTGGCACGGAAGAAGCCGGAGTAGGAATTAGAAAGTCTTCACAAACTGAGAAGCAGTGGAGCAGGTGGGGCCAACAGAATGGAGGTCTGAGGTTGAATGACAGATGAGAAAAGAGCCAGAGGTAGAACCCAAATAAGGGTAAGGGGTCAGAGACTGCAAGCAAATGAGGTGACTACGTATAGACACCCCAGACGTGGTCATGGAGTCTTGGCCATTCAGTCTCCATATGGGCACTTAAGCCTGGTGCTAATTATATATGACGTCCTTGCTGTGTGCTCAGCATTGTGCCAGGTGAGAAAAAGACCCAAGAGAAAGACATGAGATGGTCTTTGTCCTGATCGAGCTTATAATCCAGTTGAGCAAGCTAGAAAAAATAGCAAAGAAGCAAGTGGAGCCTAATCTGAGAACCATTGTGAGAGTGCTTTTCTACACAATAATTGTAATTATTAGGTCATCGGGTAGAGATATTTAATATTCTGATAGGTAAATTTTCTTTTAAAATGATTTACCAATCTAGTCTCCCACCAGTGGTCAATGTTCCCCATCCTCCTGCCTTGATGAAGGGTATTATCAACTGTGTTAATCTTTGCTAATCTGATGGGTATAAAAATGAGATCTCACTTTTCTTTTAAAATAAAATAAAATACTTTTACTATTTAAAATGTTAGTTTTGAAGATAGAAGAGGTTTTTTCTTTGCTACTTTTAAAATGATCAGATGGTAAAATTGGCTTCTTTTTGGTGTATAGTTTTATGAGTTTTAACACAGGCACAATTAATACACCCTCACCCCTTCCCTAGCACCTGGCACCTGCTGAGCTATTCTCCAGCACTGTAATGTCATCTTTTGGAGAATGTTATATAGATGGAATCATACAGTATGTAACCTATTAAGGTTGGCCTCTTTTAGTCAGTATAATGCGTCTGAGGTTCATGAGACTTGTTACATAATATCAATACAGTTTACCCTCGAACAACGCAGGTTTGAACTGCATGGGTCTGTTTCTACATGGATTTTTTTCAATAAATATAGTTGGCCCTTCACATCTGTGGATTTTGAATCCACAGTATTTTCCATCTGCTATTGGGAATCCGCAGATGCAGAGGGCTAAATATATGCATTGTTCTAAGTCATTTTATATAAGGGACTTGACCATTTATGGATTTTGGTATTTGTGGGGGATCCTGGGACCAATCCCTGATGGATACTGAGGGCCTACTGTAGTTAAGATTTGAGAAGTCAAAAGTTACATGTGGAGCAAATCTATTGGTGCCATTTGTCCCAAGTATTTGCTCACTTTGTGTCTCTGTGTCATGTTTTGGGAATGCTCACAGTATTTCAGACTTTTGTATTAATCTATTTGCTGTGGTGATCAGTAATCAGTGAGCTTTGAGTAGCTATTGTAATTGTTTTGGAGCACCATGAATCATGCCCCATAGAGGGCAAACAATTGATAAGTGTTGTATGTGTTCTGGTTGCTCCACCAACCAGCCATTCTTTCATCTCTCTCTCCTCGGGCCTCCCTACTCCCTGAGACACATCAATACTGAAATTAGGCCAATTAATAACCCTACAATGGTCTCTAGGTGTTCATGTGAAAAGGAGAGTCGCTTGCCTCTCACTTTAAATTAAAAGCTAGAAATGATTAACCTTAGTGAGGAAGGCATGTTGAAAGCTGAGACAGGTTAAAAGCTCTGCCTCTTGTGTCAAACAGTTAGCCAAGTTGTGAATGCAAAGGAAAAGTTTTAAGGAAATTAAAAGTGCTACTCCAGTGAACACACAAATGATAAGAAAGCGAAACAGCCTTATTGCTGATATGGAGAAAGTTTTAGTGGTCTGGATAAAAGATCAAACCAACAACGACATTCTTCATTCTCTGCAGTTCTATGAAGACAGAGAGAAGTGAAGGGGCTGCAGAAGAAAAGTTTGAAACTAGCAGAGGTTGGTTCATGAGGTTTAGGGGGGGAAAAAGCTGTCTTTACAACATAAAAGTGCAAGGTGAAGCAGCAAGTGCTGATGTAGAAGCCACAGCAAGTTACCCAAAAGATCCTGCTAAGATAATTAAGGAAGGTGGCTGCACTGAACTGATTTTCCATGTAGTTAAAACAGCCTTCTAATGGAAGAAGATGCTATCTCGGCCTTTCGTAGCTAGAGAGGAGAAGTCAATGGCTGGCTTCAAAGCTTCAAAGGACAGGCTGACTCTCTTGTTAGGGGCTAATGCAGCTGGTGACTCTAAGTGGAAGCCATTGCTCATTTACCATTCCCCAAATACTAGGGACCTTACGAATTAGGCTAAATGTACTCTGCCTGTGTTCTAAAAATGGGACAATGAGGCCTGGATGACAAAACATCTGTCAACAACATGGTTTACATAGTACTAAGCCCACTGTTGAGACCTACTGCTCAGAAAAAAAACACTTCTTTCAAAATGTTACTGCTCACTGACAATGCATCTGGTCCCCAAAGGGCTCTGATGGAGATGTACAATGAGATGAATGTGCTTTTCATGCCTGTTAACCCCCACACCCATTCTGCAGCCCATGGGTCGAGTAATTTTTAATTTCAAGTCTTAGTAAGAAATATATGTCAGAAGGCTACAACTGTCATAGATAGGGATTCATTCCTCTGATGGATCTGGGCAAAGTAATTTGAAAACTTTCTGGAAAGGATTCATCATTCGAGATGCCATTGAGAACATTTGTGATTCATGGGAAGAGGTAAAAATATCAGCCTTAATGGGAATTTGGAAGAAGTTGATTCCAAACCTCGTGGATGACTTTGAGGGGTTCAAGACTTCAGTGGAAGAAGTAACTGCAAATATGGTAGAAATCGCAAGAGAACCAGAATTAGAAGTGGCTGAATCACTGCAGCCTCATGATCAGACTTGAATGGATGAGGAGCTGTTTCTTAGGGATGAGCAAGGAAAATGCCTTCTCGAGATGGAATCTACTCCTCATGAGGATGCTGAGAAGACTGTTGAGATGTCAACAAAGGATTTAGACTATGACATCGACTAAGTTGATGAAGCAGCAGCAGGGAGTCAGAAAAGGAGATGTGACGGCAGATGCGGATGTTGGGGGTCATGTGGTCGTGAGCCGATAGTACAGGCAGCCTCTAAAAGCTGGAAGAGGCCAGGACACCGAGATTTTTCCTTAGAGCCCGTAGATGGAACACAGCCCTGCTGACACCTCAACTTTAGTAGAATAAAATGGATTTTGCACTTCTGGGGGGAGGGGGAGAGCAGCAGCAGGTTTTGAGAGGACTGACTCCAATTTTGAAAGAAATTCTACTGTACGTAAATGTTATTAAATAGCTTCACATATTATGGAGAAATTGTTCGTGAAAGAAAGAATCAATTGATGCATCAAACTTGATTGTTGTCTTATTTTAAGAAACGTTCACGGATGCTCCAACCTTCAGCAACCTCCATTCTGATCAGTCAGCAGCCATCAACATCAAGCCAAGACCTCCACTAGCGAAAAGATTGCGATTTGGCTGAAGGCTCAGAGGTGATTAGCATTATTTAGCAAGGACGCTTTTTGAAGTTAAGCTATATACATTGTTTCTGCATACTTAACAGACAATAATATATTGTAAACATAACTTTTATATGCGGTAGCGAACTGAAATATTCGTGTGACTTGCTTTATCTGCGATATTCGTTTTATTGCAGTGGTCTGGAACCAAACCCACACTATCTCTGAGATATGCCTGCAATTGAACTTAATTTCTACCTCGTTCCTCAGTTCTAGAGATGGCAGAAACTTTATCATAGTGAATCAAGAGTAAATTGCTCATTTATCTTTTTTTTCTTGGTAGCCTCTGGTTTGGGAAGTGGAGTGGGGAGTAGGCAGAGGTTAGTTAAGGGTCTTCAGGTCCTGGGGAGAATGTGACCCTCAGTTGTCAGCTGGTCACCCTGACACTGCAGCTCCAGGCTGTTTCCTCTGCTCTCCAACCCCAGCTCCATCCTGCTGGCAGCTGTGGGGACACTCGCCATCCTAGCTGGTCACAGGTCTACACTCTACACCTGTCATTCTCCTCTCTCACACCCCAGCTCTGAGGCCACTTTGGGTCCCTTGGGACCTTTCTCAGCCACGAGTCTCTCCCAACTACAAGGGAAAATATCTTCATCGATCCAAATCCCAAGTCTGATGTGTAGAACTAGATGCAAGTCAGCCACGAGTCTCTCCCAACTACAAGGGAAAATATCGATCCAAATCCCAAGTCTGATGTGTAGAACTAGACGCAAATTTTGGAATTCAAATGTTAAGAAAAACACTTTTTGGTTTTGATTTTAATTTTTGCTACACCAATCCTATTCCAAGTGATCTGAATGCCAAGGTATATTTGGGGGGCAAGCAGAGAGCAACTAGGTAAACAAAATCCATTCCAGGTGAAAAACCCATTGGTAAATATTTCACGAAACGATTCTGACACACAGGGATAATAATAGTAGTTAGCTTTGAGGGCTGTTGTGAGAATTCAATGAAACAGTGTATATAAAGGTTTCTGGACAAAAGAGAGGATTTTCCAAATTTATCCACGATTACTGTCATTAGCTATTGTGCCTGGGGTCATAGCTCCACCTCCATCTGTGTCATCCACCGGCCTGGACTATGTATTAACGGTGGTGATGAAGTGTCGGGGGCGAAGGGAGGGGCCGGGAGCCATGGGCTCACGGCAATGGCTCCATTTTCTTAAAGGCTTCAGTGCAAAGCCTCTGATACAATTTGTTAGCCCACCCAACCCTGCAAATCAGAAATTGAGTTTGTATTTGATCAACATGGCTGCGCCACTGAAGCTTCATGTGTCAACAGCTCCAACTTATCGTCACCAAGCTCTCAGATGCCTGCCCTGCTGCCCCAGCCTCTGGTTCACACGGCCCATGAACTTGAACTGGGAAGAATTAGCCCACACTTCTGGGTGTCGTTTCGGGGCCTGAGACTCACAGACGCCAGTCAGTCTTTGGAAACAGTGGTGCCAGTAGCTTGAGAGAGAAAGAAATGCAGCAGCATCTGTCTGAAGCTGGGGTTTTAAAAAATCTGTTTTTCATACATTTAAAAAATATGTCTATTGATTGACTTGAGAGGGAGAAAGGGAGAGGGACACAAAGAGAACAAGAGTGAAAGAGAGAGGGGTTGGAAGAGAGAGAGAGAGAGAGAGAGAGAGAGAGAGAGAGAAAGGAAGAAATGTTGATTTGTTGTTCCACTCATTTATTCATTTATTGGTTTAATCTTATATGCATCCTGACCAGGGATCGAACCCATAACCTTGTTGTATTGAGACAACACTCTAACCAACTGAGCTACCAGGCCTGGGCCATACATTTGCTTTAACCTTATAAAGAATAACCTCTAACATGGAAAGTTTTGAATAATTTAAAGCAATGCTATTTCATGATTTGGGGGTAAATAGGAAAAATGGACCCTGAAGTGGGTGTCGATACCTTGATTAGTTTGGGCAGGTCTATTTGGTTGTGAGAAGCCAGGAACCAGGGCTAGAAAGGTGATCTGTGACAAGAGGAATACATTCTCTAATGATCTAAGTGAGAGCAGCTTGGAATTTTCTGCCTGGGGCTAGGGATGGATTTGGGGAAAAAAAGATGGAAGAAATGGTCAAGAGACCAGGGGAAGATGTGGACAATGGTAGACAGGAGCCTGGGAGACCAGCACCAGTGAGAAAAGCCTTGTGGGGAATAAGGACTAGTGATTGTTCAGACGGTGATTCCTAGCATTTAAATTCTAGTTGATTCCTGTTCTGTGCCATCAGCTCTTTACTATGAGTCTAAGATTCACATAGGTGTTGCTTTCGGGAATTAAATGAGAAGAGTTGTGTTCCATGCTTGGGACCATCTGGGGAGACAGGACAGCAGAGAGAAGCAATGTGGGAGGCAAGATGCAGAGAGCACACAACCAGCCCTTCCACCGAGCAGGAGGAAGGGGCAGGGGGAAGGGAACAGAGACCCTCCCCTGCGCCTCCCTGAGCTCTCCTGGGAATCATCGGGGATCTGGGGAAGGCACCAGTGCATGGGAAGGGGCTTAAATGAGTTCCTCTGGTTATAAACAGCGACCCTAGAATAATGTGTTGACATTTGGTAATATATTTCTGAATCACAGTGTGGAAGGAGCCACAGAGCTGAGGTGCAGGAGTGTGAGTGAGCCTAGCTGACACCCTCTGTGCCTTGCAGCTTTGTTACTCTCTGCTTGCTTGAGCATATCGTATTTTTAACACTGTCCGAAACTTGGGGGAATAGGAAAGTTTGGGGAAATTCTCCCTCTACGAGAATATATGGAGTTGGCTGATTTCGTTTCCAGAATTCAATCCGACTCGGTCAAAGGATGCTGCCTTGACTCGTTTGTAGGGAGGTGGCAGTGTCAGCAAGTGGAGATGAGCCACAGTTAATAGGACCAGATATCAACGTTGGCCCACACCAGGGAGGGACAGCCAGCACGTTCCTGAGTCACAGTATGTATTTCTCTTCTCTAAGTAGGGTTCTTGAGAGAAAAATGATATTCCATTATTATTATTATTATTACTTACCCAGAAATGACATGAGTGAATTAAGGCACTTATTTTCAGCAGAAGGGGACCTTAGGCAGGGAAATATGAGACCTGGGCTCTAGTTCTTGTTCTAGCAACAGAGGATGACCTTTGGCAACGCCCTTACCCTTGCTTAGCTGTGTCCTCAGTAAAACCAAAGAGGTTGTTCTAACTACCTATGATTTAAGGAAGTTATAACAGAAACCCACAGGTGGATAATCCATTAATCCAAAGGTTTCCAACTTTCTCTGCTCACGGCATCCTGAGTGCCTTGGAGATTCTGTTCATGATGCCCTGAGGCCCCCAAAAATACCCCGAAGCTCCATCTCAGTGGTTAGTTCCACACAACTCTGTGTTTATGTCCTAATAGCTCCCTAGTCATCCAAAGAATAACACACATGAGTTGAAAAGAAAACATGATATTTTCATTTCATTCCTACAGAACCACACTTACTTTCATGTGTGTGACTTTTGAGCACAGTGTCTCAAACCCTGGCATCAAACCGGACCCCAACACTCTCCTTTCCTGTTCCACACTGCTTTCCACTCGCTACTTGGCTTTTTAAAAACATTTTTAAATTTAAGTGTCAGTACTTGCTTTTATATCACAGCAACCACTAAAATCGAGCTTTGCAAATATCCGGTATCATCCAAATGAACGTAGCATCATCTATCCCGAGACTGAGAGCAACCTTAAGCCAGTAGTTTGTGTAGCGTCCCACAGATGTTACTGTGCTGCCTAGAAAGTTAGAGATATCTCGTAGCTCCCTGTGAGTCTGCAGCATTGCTCTGGGGTGCCAAGGTACCCAGTTTGGGAATCATGGTTGTAATCAGCGTATAAGGCCTTGCTCCCAGTTTTAATGGAACCATAGCCCCCTCCCTGTTGCAGGGAATCCATGGGCCAACCACAGAATAAGATGGTTTTCGAAAACTCACTCCATGTTTCTTCCGACACCTGCCTTGCTAGCGAGGGGTCAGTCATCCAGGTGCTGGTCTTTAGTGTCAGTCTCAAGTTTGTCGGGGACATTCAGGGCCCTGCAAGTTGCATCCTTTCTCCACTGCGGACCCACTCTGGGCTTTGTCAGCCCTCGGGACTCACCACCCTTTTCTGGAACCCCAGTGCGTGACTGCTCTCATGTCCTTCTACACGCCAGCAGGCTCGGTCCCTTGCTCCCCGCCCTCTTGCTGTTTGATGTCATGGAGACTGGTCGGTGGACTCCTATTTCTCTGATGAATCTGCCCCGGGGCCTTCACTTCTCTTGCCAACCCTGATGCAGCACGTCTTCTCCCCAGCCTCTCGGTGTCTTCACATCTTGTCCTCTACCACACAGCCCTACAGAACCTCACCCATTAGCCTCACGCCTTCTCTCAACTGAGTTCAGAAGAAGTCTTCCCCCAGATGGGTGTCTTGGGGCCCCCACAGGTGAGTGAACTGTGGCCCCAGCTGGGCCCTCATGTTCCCGGGTAACTGATTAACTCGGGAAAGTAAACTCTCCCAGCTCCCAGCAAAACATTCCACAGTTTCTCCGCTGTCTCCTCTCCTCCCAGCCTCTCCCGCGCAGAGAACCTGCCTCCTGGCGCACAGAGGAATTCCAAGCTCTCAGGAGGCAGCATTAAGGCCTGGCCCCACCCACAGTCATTCCCTCTCCCTCTCGCACCTACCCCTTCCCTTCATCTCCCAGGCTTGGAGGAAGAAGTGTCACCCTCCATGCTGAAGGCTCACCCTTGCTCTGGCCTCTTGGTCCCATCCCTTCCCATGACCTCTGGACCACCATCTGGCTCCACTGGGTAGTTCCTCTTCTTCCCAGATTTTCAACTTCTTGTGTGACCTATGAGGGCGTTCAACTCTCCTACTTAAAAAAAAATATCTCTAACAATGTCCCTCCACGAACTGATGCCTCGTCCTCTTCCTGCCATTGGCAGACAAATTCCCTGAAGACTCCATGCCCACTGCCTCCATTGCTTGACCGCCCCCTGCAGGCAGCCCCAGGCCCCCACGCTCCCCAGCCTCAGTCTCGCACTTCCTTCTGCCCCACCTAGTCCTCTGGCCACAGGAACCACCAGTGATTCTCAGAACAGGCTGTGCAGTCCAGGCTTTGTTCCCGGAGCTCGCCTTCTCCTTTGTCCACCTGGCAAGCAGACCTTATTTCTAAATGTCCCCTGAGCAGCCTTTCTGGACCTTTCTCCCCTCTCCACCCACCAGGGAGAAATGGCCCCTCCTCCTCCGTGTCCTGAGCTGTCCTTTCCGTCACAGCGTCTGTGACCATTTACCTTCCACGTTTCTGTGCTTTCCTCCAGCGAACATTGTAAGCTCCGAGTGGCTAGGACTGTGTCTTAATTATTCCTGCGTTTCCGTGAAGAGCATTCCTGGCACCGCTCAGTACCCGCGTTCAGTGAGTGAGTGGATGGGGTTGGAGCAGGCAGAAATAAGCCTCAGCTACTCATGGCACCGGTGTGTTGGGGGAGCTACCTGGTGGCGTCCCGGTAGCAGAATTCTGATCCCAAATGATTTCTTCTAGATCTCAGCACGCATGGCTCTTTCTAGATGCGCTCTCATTCTTCCTCATAGCAGCTCTGACGTAGGTATTGATGAGGAGGAAACAGGCTCAGAGAAACTACGTTTGCCCTGATGATACAGCTGATAGTGGTACTAGCAGGGTTCCAGCCCAGCTCTGGCCCCTTTTATACACCCAGGCTCCCCTACATCACCGAACCAGTGTATGCTCACTGCTGGGCACCTCAATGACTGTCAACTTTCAGAAACATCATGAAGACAGCAGGTCAGAAGCACTAAGTAACGCATTCAGACATGGAGTCATAAATGCTTGTGGGTTACCAATGATTGGGGCCAGGGATTGGTGCTACAAATACTGCCTGACCACTGGCTTTATTTTTGCAATTTTAGCAACTATCATACCCTTAACTAACAAGTCAACCTCAGCGAGAAATTAGACTTTAGCATAACGGACAGCAACAAGAGCCCAAAAAGCCTTTTCACGGAAATGGGAGCTGCCTTCCCTCATTTTTCCACCCCTCCCACCCAGGGGCAGCCCAGGAAATCTAAGTTTACCCCACCTGCCAGCCTCCCACCTGCAGCGCGCACTCAGGTCCCCATCTGGGCTCCCTCTGCCAAGAGCTTCAGCTGAGCTGACACCTGGGGCTGGGAGTAGAGAGGTGGTGGTGGGGGGGGCAGGGCATCCGTTCAGGAAACTTGGAGAAGTCTGTCTTGCCTCCTATGCCCATCAGTCCGTGTCCCCCTCCCACCCCCTCTCCCTTTGTGTTTAGTTTGACCTTGGTCACTGGTGACAAGGCTTCTTTTCCTGCCAAACCAATCAATAAGCTAAACAGACAGAAGATGAGTATTTAGAATATGGGAAGCCGAACTCAAACACAGATAGGTTATCAGTCTAGCCCAGAGCAGACTTCTGAGCAAATATTTCATTAACAAATTTTTCATGGCAACTTGCATGTTAAAAAAAAAGGGGGGGGGAGGGAGAGAGGAAGAGAAACAGTGGTAGGTGGGGGAATAGAGAGGAAGGCTGGCTGCATTCTTGAAGCTGAGCTGCCCTGAGAGGGGGTGTTTCAGGACTGAGGCGTAGAGAGTGGGGAGAAGGGTGGGATGGCAGAGAGAAGTCCCCAGGGAGGGGCTCTCCAATCCCTTAAAACCTTTCGATTGCAGACCTCCCTCTCCTTGCAAGGCTGGCCAGTAATTCCTCTCCAGCCATCTGCACGGGGCTGGAGTGGATACAGACCCCAGTTGGAGAGTCAACAGCTGGGTGCCGAGTCCTGAACTTGTCACCAGGGAAGGGCCTTGGGAGGGGAGATCCCTAGTGAGTCCCACGGGGGAGCCGGGGAAACCCAAGGAAGCACTAAATGTAGCAATAATAACAAGAACAACTTTATTGGCTCCCACTAAGTTTCAGGCATCCATGAAGGCTCTCAAACACCCATCATTTAATCCTCACAGCCAGGCCTAAGACTGTGGGAAACATGGGTACACATGCCCATCGGTGTCTGTCCTGATAGCTCACTATTTTCCTGCTCACAACAACCCTAGAAAGAACTTTGGTTTTAGCCCATAAAAAAGGAGCCTGAGATTCAGAGAGGTTAAGCAACTTGTTTGAGTTTGCACAGCTGGTAAACTATAGGGACAGAGCTGGGAACCAGGCCTGTCTGATTCCAAAGACAAGCAATTTTCAGCTCCTTTCCACTGCTTCCCTGATAGCGTTAAGAATACTCTATAAGGAACGGTCTACAAAATGTGAAACTACTAATATTCACTTCTTAGAAGCAAGGGCCAAGGAAAGAATGAATAGGGTGAATGTTTGGTTCCTTGTTACTGTGCCTATTCCCACCTTAGCTTGTGAACACGCTGCTCCTGCCCCCTGGAGATCCCTGCCCACCTTGTCAGGATCCATGTGCGTCCCATTCAGACCTCACTGACGGTCACCGCGCAGGGGGCTTCCCCACTCACCCTGCACCATTCCTTCTTATTACTCTCTATTTCCCTTCCGAGCACTTAAGTCAATGCTAATTACCTATCTTTATGTGCAGTTCATAGAATATCTGTCTCCTAGATAAACTGGATTAATCATGATGGTGACAATGATGATAATGATGTCAGTGATAACAGCTAACCTCTATTCAGTGCTTACTACAAGCCTGGCACTTTCTTAAGGGCTTAGCATAGTTTAATTTATTTAATCTTCTCAAGGATCCTGTGAAGTAGTAATTGTTAATATTCCCAACTTGCAGAAAAAGTAACTGAGGCGCACAGAGGGAAAGGAACTTGCCCTATGCTCTTGAGTGAGCGAGCGAGTGGGTGAGTGAGTGACAGAGCAGGATATGAACTCAGGTTCCAGAATCCATGCTCTTCATCGTGATGATATAGATGGCCACACATTCCTCCCATCTTGGTAGGTGCAGGCCTTAGAGGTGGGATCCACTTCTCCACCTCTCAAATCTGGGATGCTCATGTGATTTGCATTGACCAACAAAATGCAGTAAAAGCAGTGCTCTGGCCCTGGCCAGCTGGCTCAGTGGATAGAGCGTTAGCCTGCGGACTGAAGGGTCCCGGGTTCGATTCCGGTCAGGGGCACTTGCCAAGGTTGTGGGCTTGATCCCTAGTTCGGGGTGTGCAGGAGGCAGCCGATCAATGGTCTCTCTCATCATTGATATTTCTGTCTCTCTCTTCCTCTCCCTTCCTCTCTGAAATCAATAAAAACATAAAAAAAAAAAAAGGCAATGCTCTGTGACTTCCCAGGCTAGGCCTTCAGAGGCTTTGTAGCTTCTCCTTTCTCCCTCTTGGAATGTTGTCCTGGGACCAGCATGTATGGAAGCCGGTCTGGCCCAGGCCTGCCTGTGAGGGAGGAGGACTGAGCCTCTCCAGCCAACCGCCTGCACCAACAGCTGGACCAGAGTGAGGCCATCTCAGACCTTGCAGCCCAGCCAGCCCTCTGCAAGTCCATGACTGAGCCAGGCAAAATCAGCGGGGCATCAGCCAGCCAACCCCAGAGTTATGAAAATGAATAGATGATGGTTGCTCCGAGCCACTAGGTTTTAGGTTCTGTTGCACAGAGAAGCTAACTTAGCTAGAAATGTCTTGTTCGTGCTGTATCCCCAGTACCTAGATGTCCAGACACATTGATGGTAAAAACGTGTCGCCTGAGGGAGCAAGCAGAAGTGGGATTGAACCGGGGCGATGCCTGGGACGGGCTGGCCAGTCCTACAATACATTATGGAATCTACTCTGTGTGACACATCCGGAATTCCAGAACAGATGACAATGTGAAAGTGCTGGCACTCTCAATTCTATTGTTGCTCTCAAGTTCTTATCGACCTAATTTCAGAGCATGTGAAAAAGTCATTTGTTGACATTTAAATTTTTTCTCCTTTGTGTTTTCTTCTTTTTTAAGGCTCTGTCAACTATTATCTTGATATAAGTTCATATTAATTTGTATGATTTGGGGATCCATGTCTACCTCCCCTCTGGAATGGAAACTCAGAAAGGGCAGTTCATGGTTATAACCCTCATTCTGGCTCATACCAGGGGTTTAATATGTACTGATGAATGGACTGAGTCTAAAATGTGAATGTATTTATTTTAATTTCCCATTTCCTTAGGCTGGTATTGAGCTCTGATCTGCATTTTTTAGTTTTCCTATTTAAATTCTGAATTGTGGAATGCTAGAGGTGGTAGGCAGTTCTTTTACAGGAAAATGAAGTTCGTAGGATGGCATGTTGTCCGTTGTCACACAGCTAGTTTACAGCAGAGTCAGGAATTGAGGCCACATCTTTTTCATTTTCCAAATGAAGCCCCCATTATACAGATGGGCAAACTGGGGCAGAACCAGCACCAGACAGCAGATTACTCATCTCTCCGCTGAAGGCTGTCTTCGCCAGTCCACACTGACTCTAGGGTTAAGCTTCTGACAGCTCCAAGCACTTTTTCCCCTTTCATGTTGCTCTCAAATATATTTCTATCCTTGTCAGACCATCCCCCTTGTTCCCATTTAACCTGAGAAAGTTAAACCCACTTTTGATCATCATGTGAAAATCTGTAGCAAAGCGCTTCCTTCAAGGCAGATGTTTGGAAATACTGAGCTGCAGGCGCTCAACTTGTCAAGTAACTTTTCAGATGATGAAAAAGGGGGAAATGTAGGTCAGAAAGCAATAAAGTATATTCACATCCGATATATCCTCCTGGTTAAGGAGCTGACTTTGAATCTCCACCTTTTACTAAAATGAAACAAAAATCCAAATCCAACCCAAAGCATTACAGCTTTAAGTACTGAAAGTATTTATTATTTCGAGTCAAGTAATCCAAAAGCATAATCTCAAGAACATCTCTGCTCCAGGAATGTCTCCAGCACCATGGATTTGATGTGATTCCTTTATCCAGATGTTTGTAGAGAAGGCTGGATGGCATGAGGGGAATTAAAGATTTATTTTTAATATTTGAGAAAAGTCATATTTCTAATAACAGCCTTAAAATGTGTCCTCAATCTTTGCTGCCTCTCTCATCTTTCTCATTATTGTTTCCTTCAGTAGCAGCTCTATTCTTTCAAATTATGGGACTATAGGTTTCCAAACCTTCATATTTAGATAATGGAAGGGCAAAGTCATTGAAGTATTAACTGTGGCATTGATATTTACACCAACTTCATTTGCAGACACACTTTTTACCCATGAGTAGTTATAACCAAGTCTTAAAAAAGATCACTTTTCATGGGGCAAAATCTCCAACGAATTGCTCACATCTCCCAGCCTTGCAGAGTAGACTATGCAAGACTTGCTTTTGAAGACTATGGTATGTTTGCAAGTGTCCCTTAAAACTAAATGTGTCCCACCAAAGAACCCAGCAGTTACCATGTCCTTCCTGTGTCCAGGCATGCAATAAGTTACCTGGGGATCTGAGCACCTTATGGGCAGACATCTCCCTTGTCTAGTATCTCCCACCTGGAGAAAGGACATTCTAAAACATGCTAGATTGTCTGAGTTGACTGAGTTTACCTGCTGGAGAAGACTCATCCAGGTTCTAGTGGCAGAGAGAGATTTAAAATCAGGTCATCTCATAGTTACAAGCTGTATCTATAACAGGCACTAAAAGGTCTCAGAGATCATAAATTCTCTGGTTGGGAACCCCAAAGGCACCTACTGTGAAACATTCTTTAATTGGTTTGTTACACTAAATATATATATCTACAGACTCTTTCTATGGAAACCAAAGTTTTGATATAAAATGATGCAGCTGTGTTAACATCTAAGACCTGAGCCCTAACATCAGTCCCCACAGGGCTGGTCTGTGTTTTTAGGGGATGCCAGCTTCCTTGTTGTGATTTTAGGGAAACCCCACTGTCCTCCCAGCCTCTAAGCCTTTCATTTAGTTTACCGTCTCAGAGGCTCTAGGTTTCAGTCTTTTATTTCCAGATTTGGAGACTTCTAAATCACACAGATGCTTCTTTTTCCCAACCTTCCTATGATGCTTCTTCCTGCCAGGTCATCCTCCATTGCTTTCTGAATATTAACGTCCTTCAACCTCTCGGAAACCTTCTGACTTAGGGATGGATGTGGTCCCATTTTGCAGATGAGGGACAGAGGCACAGAGAGCCCAGGTAACACAACAAAGGTCACAGAGTCATAGCGGAAATCAGGAAGTCTGCCCCCCCACCGCCTGTCTACACTAGCAGGGCCTGTGTGACTTCTAGGGCCTTCCTGCTCATGGAGAGGTTGGGGAGGGGGAGGAGCAGGGGGGTACATACAGACAGGATCACTTTGGTGGGAATGAAGTGGAGTGGGGAGGCCTAAAAGGGTGGAAAGAACAAAAGGGAGGGTGTCAATAATGAGGAGAAAGTCTGCTTATGTCTTACTTATGACAGCAGCTGAGAGAAAATTGTCCCAATGGAGTTGCAGGAGGGCCCCTTAATTATGGAGTCTGCCCCCTCATTTCACAGATGAGGGAGACTGAGGCCGAGAGAATGGACTGAAGATGGGAGAGAAAGGTGCTGAGATTTCCCAGCTAGTTAGCAGCAAAGCCAGGATGGGGGCTCATTGCCGCGATGCTGGGCCCAGGGCCCTCTCCTCTGAAGGCAGCCCGGTGGGCTCCGAGGATGGAGGGGCTGGAGGAAGCTCAGCAGGAAGGAGCCCTTTCTCCTTGGTTCTCCTTGTAAATGTCTGCTTTGTGGGTGGCATATGGTTAGACAGCACCACATGCATTATTTTCTCACGGACACGCTTTCTGGGGAGAGAAGAGCGCCTTGTTCCCTGGCTCAGGTTGCTTTTGGGGAGCAGGCAGTGCAGCTGAGGGGGAGGCAGGGTTCATTGTCACTCTCCCGTCGCACAAAGACGCCCTGCCTATCCGAAGAGCAGCCCAGGTGAACCTGTGTGGGCTGCCGTGAGGGGAGAAACAAAGAACATGGTTGGAAATGAAAAGTATTCACATATAAATTAAAATAAACCCAGGGGTCATCTTGCATGGAGTCCTGGCAATAACAGAGTCCACAATATGGGTGAACAAGGGAAAAAAGTAATCAAAAATAAGAAAGAGGAATATGCGAGGCGTTAAACATCAGGTGTGGACGTGGCCAGAGAGGATTACAGAACCGAGTCCAGAGAGTGCAAAAAACAGATAAGAAAGGCAAAGGTGGAGAATGAAAAAGAGATTGTACTCTTTTTTTTTTTGAAGGTTAAGAGGAATCTCAGGAAAATTTTCCAAATGCATAAGGAACACAGCAGTCATTGAAGGAGACAGTTGGATGGCTAAGACCTGGGAAGAGTAATTTATTGGAAAAAAGAGCTGGATGTGGCTAAAATATGTTAAGTAATTTTTTTGCCTTGGAACTCTCAGGAGGATGGTGAACAAATGTTAGAAATGGACATATATTACCTAAGGGAAACCAAAGAAATATTGAAGAATAATAGCAAGAACATGCCAGTAAGAGAGATTCAGAAATGAAGAATAGAAAGCAGGGGGGAAAACACACACACACACACACACACACACACACACACACACACACACAAAACACAAAAAACAACAACAAAAAAACACCATTGGAGACTTTAGTCCAACGCAGAACATATGTAAACACACTTGGTAACAAATAACAGGAACTGAAGGAGTGAGAATGTAAAGAACTAAAGTTTTGGGGGATAAAAGTCCTACGAGTAAATGATTGCTGGTGCCTCCCAGCTGTCTTAAGTGTTAGCTACCTTTTCCCTCTATTTCTCTTCCTTCTCCTTCCTACGTCCCTTCCCAATATATATTGAAAATCCGCTAAATGCCAGGCACTGTGCCATATTTTGGGAAGCACACAGATGAATAAGATGCTGCCTACTAGTATGTCCCTCCTCAGTGCACTTTACCTTTGGGAAGAGCAGACACGCTCTGTACATAGTTGTCTGACGCAGCCATACGTTGCAGAGCTGAGGGGCTGAGTGGTGTAGGAAGAAGATGCTTGGGAGGCCATCTTAGACTGGGACCGCCAAATGCCACCTTTATGGAGGAGATGAATTAACAGTAAAGCTCGTTAGACTAATAAGGAACAATCATCCCAGAGTTTTTGGTTTTATTTTACATAATTTTTAAAGGGTTCCCATAAAGTCAGGAGAAGTGGTGTGAGGTGTTCAGGGGGAGATAGTCTAGGAGCCCCTACATTTTGTTGTGTGGGGGAAGGTCTACAATCGCTGGGGATCTGCTTGTGGATGAGGCCGGAGAGCTGACTATGCCGTTGATCCTGACATCCAGGGCAGGGTGAGTGTTTGGCCCACAGGGTAGGGGTGTGGGGCTGAGCTGAGCGCATTTGTCTTAGGGAACCCCCACTTCTCCACATAGAGTGAGGAATGCCTGTGGGAACTGAAGAGCACTGAGGTGTCCGAGGTAGGAACAAGGGTGGACAGTAAGGACAATAAAACTCGAAATATTCCACCAGGAGAGGCATGTAATTTGATTATACAGTTCAGTGTAGTGACAAATAAGGGAATGAGGCTAGGGACAAGAAAGTTAGAGGTAGGACAGAGCCTCCCGTCACAGGCAGTAGAATTGAGAGGGAGAATCCGAGTGCAGATAAAATTGTAATGTCTTTGGCACCAGGATCTGGGGCAATAAAAGAAATCGAACGTTATTCTGGATTACATAAATAGGAGAACTGAAAATGTCAGAGGTAATTAGCTCAGAGTTATAAAAGGGGATGGTGAGTGGTTCTTGACCGAGGAAGCTGAGGGAACTGTCTGCTAAGATTTCCTCATTCCCTGTCACTCTTCCCATCACTGCTGTTCACTGACTTTAACCTTGACCGTGGTTCTCAGCCCTGCATTTGAGAACAAACATGGATTAGTAATAGTTGCTCCTTTTCTGATATTCTTATTGAGAGGCAGGCTGGTGGGGGGGGAGTGAGAGAGGGAATCTGTATTATTTGAATCCTCCTCCGACCTTCATGATTTTGATATGCTTCCTAGGTACCCCTTCCTTTCCAACCCTTTCCAATAATCTCAATAATCTATATATAAAAGGCTAATATGCAAAGTGTCCCCTCGGGAGTTTGACCGGGAGACCAGGAGTTCGATCGCTTGCTATGACATGCACTGACTACCAGGGGGCAGTGCAGAATGAAGGGAGACCCTGCTGGCAGCTGGCAGCTGGGGAAGGGAGGCCTTGGCTGGCAGCGGGAAGGAAGGCCCTGACCAGCAGCTGGAAAGCCCTGATTGGCCCTTATCACCGGCCAAGCCTAGAGACCCTACCTGTGCACGTATTTCGTGCACCGGGCCTCTAGTATAAAATATAAATTCAAGAAACCGATGATTGATTTCTCCTTCTCATACTGTGTTCTATGACTTCCAGGTGCCAGAGAAGTTTCTCAGAAAGAAATTCATTATCATCAGGTACAACTGTATCATTAATGAAGATTACTACATTCTTTAAATTTAAATAGGAACGAGTGAGTGCACTTATTTAAAAATTTCTGTTCTATTCAGGGGTTTTTGACTGCTCGCTGGGATAAATGTTCAAGTTTTGATTTGTGACAATGCAGTTCTCTTAACCTTTATTCTCAAAACAATAATTATATGCAAATATGCTGGAGGTGCATGTGTACCTGTAAATGCCTAGTTTTCACAGCAGAAACTCAGAAATAAATACCTTTGGCTCAATCAAGTTTCAAAAAAAAAAATGATAGGGAAAAGGGAAGTAGTATATATAACTCCAGACAAGTTATCTCACCATGTCTTGTTTACACCTGATAGTGCATCCAGCAATTAAGCATTTAGCTTATTTCTTTAAGGTCAGGCTGCAAAGGAGTCGATTTAAGTTGGGGCGTCAGGGCCAATTTCACCTGGGAAATCCACTTTATACCTACAGCAGGTGTGGGGTGTGTGTCTTGGCTGGGAGAACACGCTCTCCCAGGTGTGGTGGCCCCGAGTGCTCTCTGGGACATCGGGGTCGTTGGTTTAATGTTAGGTGTGGGCACATCAGCCCCAGCTACAGGAGCCCTAAAGCTACTCTGTCTCCAGGGGGGAGAGTTTACTTTGAAATGGTTGGGTGTGCAAGGGACATGTTAAGATAATTCATTTAGTCGGAGTGACAGGGAGGAGGAGTGGGAAGGGATTGAAATTTACATGTAAGCCAATCTCTCTAGAGCAGGGGTTCTCAACCTGTGGGTCGCGACCCCTTTGGGGGTCGAACGACCCTTTCACAGGGGTCGCCTAAGACCATCGGAAAACACATATTGAATATATAATT
>NW_005357346.1:1082746-1098764 GCF_000412655.1 Myotis brandtii | reverse complement strand
GACCCTTTCACAGGGGTCGCCTAAGACCATCGGAAAACACATATATAATTACATATTGTTTTTGTGATTAATCACTATGCTTTAATTATGTTCAATTTGTAACAATGAAAATACATCCTGCATATCAGATATTTACATTACGATTCATAACAGTAGCAAAATTACAGTTATGAAGTAGCAACAAAAATAATTTTATGGTTGGGGGTCACCACAACATGAGGAACTGTATTAAAGGGTCACGGCATTAGGAAGGTTGAGAACCACTGCTCTAGAGAATGTGGAGAATGTCAAGTTCAGAAGCCCCAGGGGATTTGGATGCCTGTGAGCTCAGTTCTGACTCCACCCACCCTCACCGGAAGGTCTCTGAGCATGCCAAAGGGACCAGAGTGATGTGCTACATCCCCAAGTGAAGCCCCAGTGTTTTCATCTAGAAAAAGAAGGTCCATTTTGAAAAGACAAAGTCAGTGATTGCTCGCTGGCCCAGTTTAATTTGTCGCGCATTTGCTGAGTACCTACTGCGTGCAGAACTCACTGGCAAAGATTGTGGAAGGTTCTAGGGGGCTCCTTTTAAGGCACTTGGGAAGCCATGCCTATATAATAAGTAACTGAAATATGCAGATGCTGGAATAGTGACTGTAACAAGAGCACAGAGTGCAAGTTACGTCCTCTGACTATATTTGCACCCCGACCTTATAGCATAGCTGTGCCTACAGCATCAGGGAAACGCGCGCCATTCTCCTCTGTGAACACAGTAGGGCAATGCAGTAACGCAGCAGGATGTATCTGAGGGTTGGGAAGAATCATTCTCATTCGTTCAGTCACGTGGCATATTTACCCCGGTGTGTAAATTAACAGTCTCCGAGTCCTGTGGCCACTTCCAGGTGATTTTCCTTTAGAGATGAGCCCAGAGCAGGGAGGGTCCGTTCTGTATTTCGAACATTGGGGACAGGCGTTCTCACAGCCTTCTCTGGTTGTCTGTTTCAGTCTGGAATAATTTTCATGTTCAGGAAATTCTTTATGTATGCCTGAAATCCCTCCAAGAGCCCAGAGCGCCCCCTTCTTCCTACCCTAGCAAGTGGGGAGACCTTTCTCAGACCTGCGGCCTGTTTGAAACAACAAACAAGTCCAGAACTAGAGGACCCGCCTGGTTACTGGTGCGTGAACCCGGTGAGCCTGCCCAGGTCATAGCGGGGAGCAGGGGCCGTGTCAGAGGAGGCCAACGTGCTGGCAGGGCCAGGTGGAGGGAAATTAAAAGCAATCGACTGGGTCGTGGGCTCGGGCAGTCTGGAAGCCGGCGAGGTGGAACGGCGGGGCGAGCCTCCTTGTCAGGCCTCCAGTGGCCCTTTTCAGAGTGTGAGCAGACCTTACAAAGAGGCACTGACCTCGCCTTTCAGATGACTGGCGGCTCACCATGATAAGTAACCCCTGGGGACGCTCTGCGGAGATGGGTGGTAAAGGTCAGGCCGAATCAGGGAGAGCCTGAAACCGAGGTGTGTACGAAACCCACTTTTCTTCCTTCTGCGAGCACAGGGTAACTCCAGCCCATGGGCGGGGCCTGGTTAGTATGGAAAAGACCCCCTTTCAGGAAACAAGAAGAGTTTATTTATTCATTTATTTTTTAAAGCCATCCTTTTATTTTTATTTATCATATTTTATTTAGAGAGAGAGAGAAACATCGATGTATGAGAGGAACATCCTTTGGTTGCCTTTCACAGGCACCCACACCGGGGATCAACAAATTAACTTTTCTAAAGTGTGACTTTGATCATATCTCTTCTGCTTACAAGGTCCACCGGCTCAAAGATTACCTACCAAATGCACTGTACAACCCTCAGCCTGGGGCTCCACATCGGGTCTAGCCTTCCTTCTGTCCCCTGCCTCAACTCCAACCAAACTGGCCTGCTCCCCACGCCCGAGCTCACTTCACCTTTTTCCTCACGGCCCGGCCCTTTCTTTCATGATCTGCCACAGGTTTTGCCTCCCAACATCTTTCCTGTAAATTCAACTCACTTTTATTCATTCATTTAGTCATTTATTCAAGTGTGTTCGTTCAGCAAGCTTTCACCCAACAGTTGTTGGCCACAGCCTCCGGGAAGCGTTCCCTGGTTTCCCTGCCCTTAGGAATATTCAGTGCTCCACGCTCTGAGGAGATTTCTCATGGACTGCAAGTCAGGTCCTAGCTCTGCCGCCTGCACTGTGCAAGCCTCTGTTCCCCCATCTGTGAAGGAATCCTTCCCTCCTGGTGGGATGCTGTGGGGATTAAATGTGATAGCGCTGAGTCTAGTGTCAGAGCCCTTGGGGTGAGCTGTTACTGTTCGTACAATTCTTTATTATATTATTATACTCTGTTCCCCTTGAGACCAGGACTGGGACCTGTGATCTCTGTCCTCTCTAGCACCTTCTTTTAGAGGGTGTTTGCTATAATCAATTAATCAGGTTCATTTGGTTGCAAGATGCAGAGACTCCTGTTGAGACACGCAGGTTGATGCTAAGTCTCTGAGCTGGACTAGAGGACTCAACAGGTTCCCGAGGTAGCTCTTCCTCTCGCCACGCGTCAGCTTCTCTCTCTGCATCTGTCCTCTCTGTCCTGCTAATGGCTCTGTGGCTGATGTGCAGCCAGGACCCGCTACATAATTTGCTAGGTTCATGGCAAAATGAACTGAGGAGGGTCCCTTGTTTAAAAGGCAGGAAAAGAATGCTGTGAAATGTGCACTAAAGTAAAAGCTTTTCCTTCCTTCAGAAGCCTCCTCTCTCCTTCCTGTTTCCACTTGTGTGGTGTTTATATTTGCTATTTAATACTGTCCTTCAGGCATGGAGATGCTTGCAGGACAGTACAGACCTACGCTGGCTTATAAAACAATATGTGTGCTAACATCTCAACTTGTTTTAAAATCTGTATCTTCATTTCTATATGAAGTCTGGAAGATTATATTCCAAAATGTGAACAGTGGGTTATCGCTGGATGATGGTATAGAATAACACCCCCCCCCAACACACATATAAATAAATATACAGCCTAAATTTTCCAAAATGATTATATATTAGTATTTCCCCCAAACAAACAACAACCCATACACAGACACTTATCTATGTCAAAATAAAAAAGGATTAAAAATTTAACAAAAGTACCTGAAACTTGTAGATAAAAGAGTTAGTATCCTTAATATATAATGCGTTCAAATAAATCACTAAAAAAATCAATAGGAAAGTTGACAATAGGCGTAAATAGGTGATCCACACAAAAAGAGTACAAATTGCCAGCAAAATATTCAACTTCACTCTTTAAAAAATAAATTTAAATGGCAACAGATATAATTTTTCTGGAAGTTGTCAAAATTACAAACGAATGACACACAAAACCGGCATATATTAGACCAAATAGGAATAGTCACATGCTTAGGAGCGTATTTCGGAATAGCCCTTCGAAGGTCAATTTGACCATATATATCAAAATATGAAAGATACATGAGTTCTGACCCTAAATTTTTACTTATAGGTTTGACTCCAAAGAAGCACCTGTATTATTGTTTGTAATAGTCACAGACTTCAAATGTCCAACAAGCTATCAATACAAAAGAAGCTCAGTAAATTTATGTTATTTCAGTCCATTCAGTGAAATAATTATGTAGCGTGAAAAGACATCTAAGTTATATTGTTAAAGAGTTAAAGAAAACTCTCTATATTACGAACCCATTTATGTAAAAACATCTCCATATATCACCATATAAATTAGTGAAAATCTATTAAACTTGATGTGTAACACTATAAAATAGATGATGTTATGGTGCCATTTTGTAAGACAGCAGGCATTTCGCATATATTTTGTGCTCCCACGAGCTCTGAGAGCTCTGAGTCCAGGAGCAGAGACGAAACTGGCTGGTTGCAAAGAACAGACAGCACAGGACCCCGTGCTGGTGGCTGCTTATTGAACAAAGCAGCTCGCAGCAACCCTGAGAAGTCCATGTGCATCCCCATTTTTTCAGATGGCCAAACTGAGGTTCACCTAGAAACACAAGGTGGTGCTGAGTACATGGCCAGTCGTTTTCTTATAGTCCTTAGATGACCAATTTCACAACTTCCACACCCACATGTCTCTTGTGGCCATGGCCCATCACCTCCCCCAATGCTAAAAAAATAATTTTTTTTAAGTAACCCATCTATGCAGATAGATCTAGAGAAATCTGAAAACCCCAGATATATTCTAATGACGTATGAAAATTTGCAAAAATTTCAGGCAGATTCTAGTCCCTCCCATTTTTCTCTCTGCTGTAGCTTCACAGAACTTCCTTTATCTTTTGTATCTTACTCAATATTTACAGTGATAAGACCCTTGGAGAAGCCCTTGATTCCAGGCCCAGTTCTGTCAGTCGCTGCTTGTGGGCTCTGGGCAAGCCCAGCAGTAAAAACCTGCTTTGTTTGCCCACCTCCAGATGAAATGGGATAGGGAGAGCCCTTTGAACCCTATAAAACAATGACGGCGACAAGTTTCTCCTCCACGACTCGGGCTCTTTTCTTCCCATCTCTCTGATTGAAGTGTCGTCACACGGAAGCAGGAAGCAAGGACGTTTTCTCCCTAAGATCCAGCTCACGTGCCTCTCCCGGCGACATATGGGGATCTTGCTTTGGAGAGCGCGCTAGGCCAGGTGAACAGCTGTCGCTGGGTGCCCTCTGAACGAGCGGCAGTCACTCTGGTGGAGTGAGCTTAAGACGACAGCTTAACTGCTTTGCCGCCAGAGTAGGCTAGTTTGGGTTTCTCCTTAGTTTTCACCACCCCTGGACTTATTCCTCCTGCTTTCGTGTATTTGGTGATCATGGAGATTGGCATTCGCTTGGAGAGATGTTCTTTGGGGACCCCGGATATTGTAACTTGACAAAATGTATGTTGGCTGGCAAAATGTACAGAAAAAAACCAACTTTTATAAAAAAGAAGTAGAGGAGGAAACATCAATATGTATCGAACACCTTAGAATAAGTTCATCTTTTGTCCTAGTCATTCCATTGTGAAGGGTTTAGCTCTCAGATAATACTGGATACCTTGAAATTATGTAGTATATTTAAAGAGGTTTATCGAACTGTTGCTTAAGATGATAACAAATGATCTTATTGTCCAATAATAGGGGATTAGTTAAATAAATAAAGGCACACCCACACAATAAAACATACACTGTTCTTAGAAATGATGGGGCAGGTGTGTTATGCATATATACAAACATATGGAGAGGTAGTCTGTTGTTAAAATTGGGTTATAAAACAATAGGTGTGGTAAAATCTCATTTTGTTTTAAAGTCTATATCTTTATTTCTATATGATGTCTGGAAGATTATATCCCAAAATGTGAACAGTGGTTATTAGTGAATGATGGTATAGAATTATTCCCCTCTCCCAAAACACACATATAAACAGATATACAACCTAAATTTCCCAAAATGACTATATATTATTATTTCCCCCATAAAGATGAAATGTATAAACATAATAGAATTTCCACTTACTGTATCAAGAACTCCAGTGATGCCCAGCCGGTATGGCTCAGTGGTTGAACATCGACCCATAAACCAGGAGGTTACGGTTTGATTCCCAGTCAGGGCACTTGCCCAGGTTGGGAGCTCGTGCAGGAGGCAGCTGATCAGTGATTCTCTCTCATCATTGATGTTTCTATCTCTCTCTCCCTCTTCCTTCCTCTCTGAAATCAATTAAAAAATATATTAAAAAGAAATCCCATCACTTCTCAGCCTTTTGGCTCCGATCAAGTGTAGTATCTGTTCTTATCAGTTTAATATCTGATATGTCCTCTATCCGAGGACATTATATTAAATGTATTTTTAGAGTAGGGAGATGGAATAGGAGCTTGCTCTGTCTACTCCACGCATCGACCTGGTATTGCAGTACCTCTGGGAATGGTGCACAAAAAAAAAAAAAAAAGAATTCCAGTGAGGAGATGTCAGTAACGAAGTCCTTACATCTACCAGGAATTACTGTCCTGGAAGTGAAATCTGAAGAATATTCAGAATTTTACAGCAATCTCCCTTGTTCTAAATCTCTGATCACTCTTGGTCGGTTTCTCTCTTTTTAATCCTTAGACAATGCGCATCTTTACCCCATTAAAAGTGCTGAATTATCTGTTTCCGCCACAGACCTTGTGGGCAGGGTGCCTGGTGGAAGACATGGCACAGAGGGGCTCTCTGTAAATGGTTGAATGAATGACAGAGGGAGAGGTGTCCATGAAGTATGTTAGAGGTTTATGGAAGGAGAGAGATCAATGTTAAAAACTGTGTAATGGATTGTGGTAGCTGACATGACTTTGAAGGCTTTATCCAGGCAAAAATGGAGAGGGAAGCCATCAATTCCAGGCCGAGGGAACCACAGGGTGACCAATAGCCCCGAGGTGGCTCCTGGGACATGGGCCTTCCAGGGCAAATGGGGATGATGCTCACTCGATGGTGGAACAGTGTGGTCAAGGCAGGAAGACAGAAAAGCAAATTTGGGGACTATGCCGCCCAGTTTGGCAAGAGTATGGCTTAAGACAGTGATGGCGAACCTATGACACGCGTGTCAGAGGTGACATGCGAACTCATTTTTTTGGTTGATTTTTCTTTGTTAAATAGCATTTAAATATATAAAATAAATATCAAAAATATAAACCTTTGTTTTACTATGGTTGCAGATATCAAAAAATTTCTATATGTGACACAGCACCAGAGTTAAGTTAGGGTTTTTCAAAATGCTGACACGCCGAGCTCAAAAGGTTCGCCATCACTGGCTTAGGGGTAGGGGAACCGTGGACTGTAAGGCCAGGAAGGTTAGGTTGGGACTTGTTAAAGAGGGCCTTGAATGCCAGGGTGAGACTCTTGCTCCTCCTTTTGTGTAAGTTGAAAGACCAAACATACTGTGAACCCTAAGGTTTAACTCCTCCAGCACACATTAATCTCTCTCTCTTACACCTTTGACTCTTCTCTTTGACATGGTTTCTTCCCCTTATAAAACACACCTTGAATTAATAACCAAATCCAAGTGAGAACCACATTCCCTTGTTAGAGGGAAGTCACTGGTGGGGACAGACTCTACTGAGTCCTCCACCTTCACATCTGGATCCCCTGTGACGTGTGCTGAGATTCAAGACACGGTCTGTGGCATCTGGGGAGCAGGGCAGAGGTGGGGGGCTCCTAGGGAGTGACCCTGGCCCATCAGCATCGTGCTGCTGAGTGGGGAGCCACAGGCCACGCCTGGAACATCTGAGCAGAAGCTCGGGGCGTTACGGCATCGGGATCTACACAGAAGGCCATTGCCATCGGCATCCTGGTCTCTCTGTCTGCGCACTATAAAAACTGACAAAAAGGGCCTCGCTGCTGAGTTTCGGACTGAATGTTTAATGCAATTAATGCATATTTCATAGCACAATAACTGCCAGCGCTTTGCTCTGCCATCCTCCCTGGCCGAGTTATTTACACAGGCATTTTGAGCCCAGCCACAGAGGAGGTTGACAAGTGCGTGTCTGTGCAGCAGGCCCGGCCCTTTCCCATGCAGATCAGGGCCTCCCCGTTTCAGAACGTCCCTGAGCAGCATCTGAAACCCCCTCCACTGAGCTGGGTGGATATATCTTCCCTTGGAACCACCTCTCAACAATCCCTTGCCCGACGTCCTTCCATTTTCTCCCCTCCCTAGCCCCAAGAAAAGTACAACAAGGGGGGCTTTGTGCCAACACCGTCATGCCTCGGAGTGAATCTTCGTGATTTCTCCCGTTACAAAATCCCTAAAAGTGAAGACAGTGAGCTGTCCCCCTGGTCAGCCACTTCGTTTATTCATTGATCAGTTCTGACAGTCCTTTCGCAAGGCAGCTCTGCCCCCAGGGTGGTTTGACATAAATCAGGGGCTCCTCCACTCACCCGCTCATCACGAGTGATGGATTTGGCAGGTTTTCAGGTTCCCGGGAAACAGAGCTCTGGGCCAGGAGAGCCAGACTGGGGCTCCGAAGGCGGCATTCAGCGCGAGAGGGGGATCCACGGATTCACGTCTCCTGCTGTTTTTCACTTACTAGGCACCCAGCCAGCCCTTTGAGTCTTAGTTGTAACCTCCGATTTCAACATCAAGAAGCTTCAGGTGCACCTCTCTTTGTGCAAGGCTCGTGTTCCCGAAACGGTGTCGATAATGCGATTTCTGTGGGTAAATGTGAGCCTGTGTCTAGCGACTCTCATTACTTAGAGCAGCGGTTCTCAACCTGTGGGTCTCGACCCCTTTGGCGGTCGAACGACCCTTTCACAGGGGTCGCCTAAGACTATCCTGCATATCAGATTCATAACAGTAGCAAAATTACAGTTATGAAGTAGCAACGAAAATAATTTTATGGTTGGGTCACAACATGAGGAACTGTATTTAAAGGGCCAGAAGGTTGAGAACCACTGACTTAGGGGCATTCTGGGTTGTTTTCTTTAACGTGTAAACTTTTCCTTCTCCCTTCCCCCAGTCACTTTGTCAAATATTTAAAGGAATAAAAAGAAGCAAATTTAGAACTGATTTAAAAGAATGCTGAAGCAAAACCTTTTCTAACATGTGCATGTCACTCTCTGTCCATTTTGTCACTGTGGATTCTTAGAGGCCGGGTTTTCCTATGTAGCGGTACAATTAAATACCCAGCAAGTCAAAACAGCTGGCTGGCTTAAAAAAATGGAGAAGGCTAAGTTGAGAAGGTTCGATTTAATGAGAAATGTATCCTTTAAAGCGCAGTCTTATTCAGCAAGCTGCCCTTCGCACGCTGGGCCTCCTTTTGCTGGAGCCCTGCCCTGGGAGAAAGCGGGATCGTGGAAAGACTCGGGCCTCTGAGGCCAAGACTGGGCTCGAATATGGCACTCAGACATGAAGGTAAGAATATTTTGTTTTCCTGGCCAACGAGAGGATTGAGTTGGATAAGGAAGGAGAAGGTTCTTGAAACGCTGGCAGACTGTGGGGACATGCGGTGTCATGGTTATTAAGGCCCTATACTCCAAATCCTACATGCCTGGGGACTTTGAGTTCCTCACCTTCTCCAAGCCTCACTTTCCTAACTATAAAATAGGTATCAAATAAAACTTTCCATATACATTTTCCTTTTAATTTTAATAGATGCTTTTGGGTGTTTTAGGGGAGACATAACTTGTTTGACAATATATGAAACATTATTTTACATTTTTATTTTTTATTTTTACCTGAGTTTACATTTTAAAACATTTATTAGATATACTAGAGGCCCGGTGCATAAATTCATGCACCAGTGGGGTCCCTCAGCCTGGCCTGCAGGATGGGGCCGAAACCGGCTCTCTGACATCCCCTGAGGGGTCCCGGATTGCAAGAGGGTGCAGGCCAGGCCAAGGGACCCCGCCAGTGCAAGATTGGGGCCAGGGAGCGACGTGGGAGGTTGGCCAGATGAAGAGGGACCATGGGAGGGCTCCAAGGCGTGTCCAGCCCTCTCACTCTCAGTCATGGGAGGGCTCCAAGGCGTGTCCAGCCCATCTCACTCTCAGTCTCCCAGCAGCAAGCTAACCTACTGGTCAGAGCATCTGCCCCCTGGTAGTCAGTGGCCTTACCGTATTGCGGTTGAGTGGCCTTACCGTATTATGCTTTGATTGGTTGAATAGACGACCAGATGACCTGACACTTAGCATATTAGGCTTTTAGTATATAGGATTGGGGTAGCAGTGGTTAATGACATGATAGAAATTTGAGGAGTATAACTTGATAATAGGACATCTATATAATCTATTGTGTGTTACAATAGAACATTGTTACAAATTGAACATAATTAAAGCATAGTGATTAATCACAAAAACAATATGTAATTATATATGTGTTTTCCAATGGTCTTAGGCGACCCCTGTGAAAGGGTCGTTCGACCCCCAAAGGGGTCGCGACCCACAGGTTGAGAACCGCTGGTCTAAGGGATCAATAACTTAAGGCTCCAGGGCCAACTGTGTTCACAGCCAGGCCTGGTGCATATGTGAGCTTCTGGAAGCATATTTCTTTGCAAGATTTTCAGTTTTTTTGCATGTGTTGCTTGTGTTATCTGTTGTCCCAGGAATCAAGTCCCCTTTTATCTGTGTTTTCACAACACCACGTATAAATTAGTACCTGGTCCCACGGCCAGTAAAAATGGTTGACAGCACAGGTTCAAACAAAATGGAACCCCTTCTGCAGAAGGAATGAAGCAACCACTAGTTAGGGACCTCTGGTCTGGCCCACAGAACCTCTTACCAGAGTGCTTTTCTACCTCCCATAGGGCAACCCCGCCTTCTTCCTAGTGACTTCCCCACCCCCATCCTGTCCCATACCCAGTGGATGTGGACAGAAGTTGGGAAAGAGGCTGAGAACTGGTATGGTCCATGCAGTGATTCTGGACCCCAGTTCCACATTAGCATTGCATGGGAATTCCTAAAGTATATAGACAGGTGCCTGAGTCCCCCAAAATCCAATAAAATTAGAACTTGGAGGGTGGGATCTGGGCAAGGGTTTTGGTGGGGGTTTTTTTGTTTGTTTGTTTGTTTGTTTTAAGCTTCCCAGGTGATTCTAATGGGTAGCCAGTTGAGAAGCACTGGTGTAGCAAAGAGAACTGGGCTAGGAATTGGGAAGACACTTGGTTCAACATTAGCCTGTGTGACCATTTCTCAGTGGCTCTCCCCAGCTGAGCTTCCTTGCAGACTTATAAAATGAGGATGCTACAGTAGATCTCTCAGGCGAGTCTCTCTATTTTCAGCTGTTACATTCTAAGTGTTAAGGGTCTGAAGTCAGCTCAGATGAAGAGGGAGGGTCTTGAGGGAAAACAGCAGAGACCTTGTTCCTTTACAGGGGCCAGAGGCACAGAGGCAAGCAGACAGCAAAAGGGAGAGCACAGGAGCTGGATGCTAATTGGAAAGGATGAGGGCCATGTCGAGTTGTCAGTTTCACTCGCAGGGACCTGGTCTGGAAGTGCTGGCACAGCACCGGTGGATCGCAGGAAGGATCTTGGGCACGCCGGCTTCTGTCCTCCCTCCTATCTGTCTATCCATCAGCATGCTGCTCCATGGCAGAGGGCCTCTGTGTTCTTAAGGCGATGAAGTCTTTCTAAGTCTCCTTCCACAGAGCCTATGATTGGAAGTGACAAATGGAGGCTGCTCTACTTGAAACCGCCACTCTGTGTTAGTAGCAGGATCAGCTCAGGTTGAGGGACATCTTACTGATGCATTTTTAAACTCTAACACAGGGAGAACAGGTGTACAAGGGGACAGGGTGAGGTGTGCAGGAAAGAGATCTAGTTGGTGAAGGAGTGAAATGGCTTCATTTTTTTGGAGGGTAGCTCTATGTAGGTCAAACCCATTGCCCTCACCCAAAAGAATGAGGTGAAATGGAAGGCTGGGCAATAAGGAGGTGACCTTGGGTGGCGTGAAGAGCTGACTGAGGGCCAGTGGGCAGAGGAGTGTGGCCATCTGTCCATCACCAAACTAGAGCTCAGACCTCATCACAACTTCGAGCAAAGTATTCTCAGTGTCTTCCCACCACTCCCACATGAGGACCTCTCTTTCCACACATGCAGGCCCTTTCTTTCTTCTCCATTCCTCAAACACAACTAGCTGTAAGACATTGGTGGAGCACCAACTACATGATTGGCATCATCCTGAGCACTGGGACACAAAGATGAATGATTGGTACTCTTCCAAGGACCCTAAGGACTCTGGGAGACAGAATGGTAACCACGGAGTTGAGTAGCAGATGACCAGTGCTAAGGGGAGGGGACTAGGAACATTGGGGACACAGAGCGCTCACCAACTCTGAGAGCCAGTGGGCAGAGGAGTGTGGCCATCTGTCCATCACCAAACTAGAGCTCAGCCCTCATCACAACTTCGAGCAAAGTATTCTCAGTGTCTTCCCACCACTCCCACATAAGAACCTCTCTTTCCACACATGCAGGCCCTTTCTTCTCCATTCCTCAAACACAGCGAGCTGTAAGACATTGGTGGAGCACCAACTACATGATTGGCATCATCCTGAGCACTGGGACACAAAGATGAATGATTGGTACTCTTCCAAGGACCCTAAGGACTCTGGGAGACAGAATGGTAACCATGGAGTCGAGTAGCATATGACCAGTGCTAAGGGGAGGGGAAAGTGAAGAGGGATGGATACTTGAGCTGATTTTTGACATCAGGGAGAAGGAAGTTATTTTGGAAAAAGAGAGCAGCATGCACAAAGGTACAGAGGCCAGAAGTTTGCATGTCCCATTCGGGGAACTGCATGTGTTTCTACATATATGGAAGAGAACTGGAAGGGAGCTAGAGAGGAAGATAGGAGCCGGATCACGAAGGGTGTCATAGTTTAGTTGCGTTAGAACTTTATCTGAAAGCTAAAAGGAGTCATTAAAGAGTATTAGGGAAAAACATGACATTAGATACACATTTTAGAAAGATTACTTCAGGAGCATTAGAAAGTGAGAAGATGGTGAAAGGAAAACTAAACCTAGTTCATACTAAAATGTACAGGGCTATCTGGGGAGGTACAGGCTACAGAGGGCGATACTTCTCCAGAACATTCTGAGGCCATGCAGCCAGTCGGGACACTTGTAAGTCAAGGCCCCACTGTAGTTCATACTAAAATGTACAGGGCTGTCTGGGGAGGTACAGGCTACAGAGGGAGATGCTTCTCTAGGACATTCTGAGGCCATGCAGCACAGGGAGACAGTTCCCCTTTGTACTATGACTCTTTCCCTCCTCTGGAGCTGCTAGGTCTGGTCATGGGGTAGACACTCTTGTCTCAGAATTTCTATAGATGGTGCTTATGAGAGTGCCTGACTCCCATTGGGGCAACATGCCTGCCTCATGCTCAGGGACCACAGCTGCCAGGGATATGTCTTCAAGTTGTAGAGTCAAACGCTCATTACTTCCAGCTCCTAACATCCACTGCAGAGTTTCTAGTCTGAGCTTTGTTGATCTTGTTCCCAGCTGGCTGACAGACTCATCTCTTTTATCTCTTCAGCACTGAGTAGATTTACCAACAGTGAAAATCTAGGTGGCTTCCTTGAGAAGCCATGGAATTCAGGGCCATTAAGAATCCAGTGTCATTTAGGCACACAGTGTCCGATTAGGTGCCCGAGAGAAAATTTGACTTAGCTACTCCTGCTCACTCTAAGGTGCCCTGGCAGATGGGAAGCGGAAGCCATTTTTTCTAATCAGGAATAAAATGACAGGACAGCTCACTGGGCCGCTGATCTGTGTTTATGAATCTAGCATGTGAATCCCAGTTGCTGTCAAGAGGTCTAAATTGGAATCATATGGAAACCTCAGTCTTCATGGCTCAGGGTGCATGAAAAATTCTCAAGGTGGAGCCTCGCAGGATCTCCCATGTATAACTCTCTCCTTGCCCAGAGTTGGCCCTATATGGTTTCTTTCCCCCCATCCCTGGTACTGTATTCTTACAGATTTCTCTAGGATCTGGTAGAAGATGCTGTGTTTTGTCTGCATCAGTTTTTCCACAGCCTGAATGTTTGCCTAACCCAGACCAGGAACCTGGTCTATCATCCACCAGGGCAATAAAAAGAATGCCTTGAGCTGGTCTGAGCATACCTGACACCAGTATCCTCTTTCAATCTGAAAAGTCTGATTGAGAAATTGAATATCTGTAGGGTCTGGATAAAAATCGATTCTCAGCAGTTACTTCTTAGGGACTCTTTTTCTCTCCTTAGATTTTGTGAACTTATGTGATGCATAAGTTTAGTCCTTTTTCTGAAAAAATCTTTACCTAACTATATCCACCCTTCCAGATTGTAATTTTAATCTTAATCCCTTCAATGTTCCCCTGATTTTTCTCAAAAGTCATCATGGCTCATAACTGGGCCACATTTACATCTTTTACCCATAAGTCCAGCATCCAGGGGTTCATATATTCTCAGCACTAACCAGGCACAGGTGGTTACTGTACCCTAAGTCCAGAATTTGAGACAGTATTTCCCCAAATTGTAATTTTATGTAAGTAAGAGAAGTTTAATAGAGGAGTGAAAGGCTGCAGCCAGATTGAAATTAATTTGAGAATGAGAGAGGAACAGAAATGGAGGCCCAGAAGATAGCCAAATCTTTTAAGAAGTGACAAAAGGAGGAAAGAGGCTGGGTCAAGGCCAAAGAGCGTTGTGGAGCAAAGTTTCAGTTTGCTTATTTTCTAGGATGAGATGTGTTGAACGTGTTCGTAGACCAAAAGGAAGGCTTGCCCATGGAGGAAGAGGTTGAAAACAACCAATGAAGCAAGGTCTTGAAGATATGAGAGAGGGTAGAGCCAAGGGCATCTGGTTAGCCTTGAAGAAGAGGGACACCTCATCCCTTGATACTAGGATGGGTGGGTTTAAAGACACCTGTACAGGTGGGGATGGGGGTGGAAACCTGACGGCCATCACTCTTGTAGCCTCAATTTTCTTGAATCAAACATCTAGTTGGAACCCAGTATTGTGGAGGCTCAGGTTATCTCTCTCCTTCTCTGTGCTCTTCAGTCAAAGCCACCAACAATCACACATGAATGGCTCATTCCTAACAGTAGAGCAGGGCCCCATCCATTGTCCTGACTGAGCTGCACGGCTCCCTGAGAGTGAACAGGACAGATTAGTTTGAATCCACAGGAGTGCTGGGTAAACCTGGCTAAGCTAGAGACCTGCCCAAGGTCACAGAGGGATGAGTTAGAAGGGCTGGAACTGGGAGCTGCTCTCCCTGCCCCATCCCTCAGCCAGCGCACAGGCAGGAGGGCAGGAGACACGGGTAGGATTTAGTGGGACCATCAGAAGAGCAGGTGCACTCTGTTGCTTCCAGGTCAGTCCTCGCCTGGCAGGTGCAGCCCAGGTGCAGATGTTTGCAAAGGCAGCCAGGCCCCCTCCCAGCCTGGGGGAGGTGGCAGCCTTTCAGGCTCCATTGTTATGCTTGGCTCTTCTTGCAGGGGCAGTCTTTGCTGTCTGTTCTGGAGAGCAAGGAGCCTTTGATTCAGGAGGAGCTGTGTGTCCCGACTTTGATCTCTCACAAATCAGGTCTTCGCACACTCCCGAGAGAACATTTTACATTTTAAAGGCTCTGAGTTGACTGTCTCTTTGGCTCACCTGTGGAGCTGCTCTTCTCCCCATTGCTCATCCTTCCAGCAAAACGGGCCCCTGGGCAGCCTGCCCAGGATAGAGTTGGTGAAAGCAGGCTGCAGGAGAGGGCTCCTGAGCGAATGAACGAGCCAGAGGCAGCATCGATCAGAGACTGACACGGTCCCCTCCCTCAGCTTGGCCTGAGGGGAGCATCCACTGTCAAGGGCAGAAGAGTCAGAGTAAGGGAGATGGGAAACCTCGCTTACCTGTCCAGGCAGCATAGGAAGTTCCTGCCACACTCCACTGCTGAGGCTTCAAGGCCTCCGTGGAGGGGGGAGGGGGGGGTGCTGGGCGGATCATGCCACCTCCATTTTGCAGATGACATAACTAAAACCCGGAGCAAGTCACCCAAGCGATTTTAAACTGGGCAGATCTAAGATTATAACACACACCTTCAGACCCCTTTCCCTGTATCCTTAACCATTCCAAAGGCTCTTTAGGTGGAGCCAGAGACCCAAACAGGCTTGCCAGGGCAGGGCCAGCCAGGGCAGAGAGCAGTGCCAACCTTCTAGGGTTTCAGACTCAGTAGCAAGAGAGCACCGAACGTGGGCGTTCTGATCTTGGCTCTCACACGGATCAGCAAGCGGAATCTTGAATAATGCCATCACCTTTCTGACCGGCTTCTGTAGTAAAACCTGTGTGCCTGTATCATGGAATATTGTATCAGGTACATTATGTGAAATTGCTTTGTAAATTGTTAAGGGCTTCAAGCACGTGAGTAGTGATTTCTCTTCCTCCTTATTTCTCTCTGGAATCTCATCTGAGTGGGCCTGGGACTGGAGGGTCAGGGGGCTCCTGAGCGTGTCCGCAAGCTGGGCCAGGAGCAGAGTCCTCCCCTCTGTTTGTGTTGTCTTCTTTGTCCTGTATTTATCCTAAAGATGTTAGAGCTGAACAGACCAGCCAACCTGCCCCCACTGC
>NW_005357346.1:1066383-1082592 GCF_000412655.1 Myotis brandtii | reverse complement strand
CATCCATATCTCGAGGTCCCCAGGCCAGTGCTCTTCCCATAATACACAGAGGTCTGGCAATGTGCAACCCTCTCCCACCCCTCCCAGCACCCTCCCCTGGTCCTCGTGGACTGAGAAAAACTCAGCAGGTCTAAGCCAGCAATGTAGCTGGACTTGGAAGGGCCCAGCAAACTGGTTAGTAAACAGAAGTGATTTTCCTTAATCAGGGCTGGTCACACCTGAGAGCTATAACTGTCCGAGTCCCACCTGCTACTTTCCCATTCCTCACCCTCTGCCCCACCCTCTAGGGACCTTGGCCGGGCCTTCCCCAGTGCTCCACTCCCCACCTGTTGCTGTGATTTCTTTGGTGGTGGGCAGGAGAAGGGGCCTCCCAGAAACCAAACACGGGCCAGGGCAGAGCCAGCTGGCCCCCACCCCCACCTGGGAAAGCTGGCTGTCCATGGGGAAGTCCCCCCTAACTGGGATTACCTGGGGCGCCTTTCTAGGTCCCAACATACAACCATAAGAAAGAGCCCTCTTCCCACTACTGTCCAAAGAAAGAGAAAACTAACTTACTGAGCCCCGGTTTCAGCCTTGGTGTGTGGGGGTCACAGTGCAGAAGGTTTTGCATTCATCGGCCCGGCTTTTCTGACCAAGTAGTCCAGTCTGCTTATTATTCTTGTACACGCACTACTGATTCCTGTCTCCTGTCTCTGCTGATGTTAGTCCCTTGCCTCAAATACACTCTGATATTTATAAATCTTTTCCACTTAGCATTTCAAAAGGCTTTCATGTCTATGATCTCATCCAATTGGATCATATCGTGAACCTCACAGCAACCCCGGGTTTTTTTGTTATTACTATTATTGAAATGATTATTCCCTGTTAGGTTTGAGGAACTGAGGCCCAGAGCGGCTCAATGACTTGTTCAAAGTCACATCAGTAGTTGCAGAGAGAGCTGGAATGAGAACAAGGACTTTGTGACTCCCCTTCCTGGGTCTTCATCACCGCCCCATGCGGTGTTGCTCTCATCGCTAAAACACCTGCCTGGGAACCTTCAGGAGCTGCCCCCACTCAGCCCTGGGAGTATATTGGCCTGGGTTAGAGTACCCCAGTTTTTCCTTGAGGAACCATCCCACCCCCTCAACTCATTTGATTTTGGTGGGCCTGCCCTCAGCCCTTGGCTCTGTGGGTGACCCATCTGTGACCAAAGGCAGCTCAGTGAAATGCAACCCGGGTCTTCTGCTGGAGCTGTCTGGGAAGAGACACTCTGCTGAGATTTCTAAATCTCTGGCATGTGAGGCTGGAGTTGCAGGGCCACCCCTTGGAGATGCCTGCCTGAGAATGAATCTGACAAAGAGAAAGGCAAAGCAAAGAGGGCACCCGAGGCGGTCAAATCCTAAAGACAGCCCTCAGGTTGATGGATTCCATCGTACCTGAAGCCAGTTGCAGCCTGTTCCTGAAGCTGGTTTGAGTTGCTTTCTGTCGCCTGTATCAAAAACCAGAGCCTTGAGGAATACAACCCCCACCCTAATACTCCTTGCAAATCCTTTTGCTTTTGTTCCTTCTACATTCCCCAGTATGGCCCACTTACCTGTTGCTCGAGATCAAAATATTAACATTACATGCTTGAGTCTTTCCCCTACTTTATTACCAGCAGTTTGAGGATAGGAACTCTTCTCTTTTGTCTTATTTGTGCCGTGGAAAGAGCACAGGCTTTGGAATCAGAACATCTGGCATGAGTCTTATCCCTACCACAAGCTGAATGGTCTTGAATGGATAACTTTATTTTCTGGAAATTATTATTATTATTTTTTTTAGATTAAAAAACAACAAACCTACCTTTCAGGCTTATTATGATTACTAAAAAGGAAATGTATATGAAAGTCCCTTTCAAACTCATAGAAACCTTTCCAGTGTCAGAGATTACTTAGAACAGTGTCTGGTGCATAGTATACCCCATAATAGTGCCGTTAAAAATAGTTGTTGGACTCAGCTATTGTGTGTCGCCTCCATTGCTTGAATCCTTTGCCTTATGTGCAGGTTAATGGCAAATTGGGAACAGAGCATGTGGATGCTCCAGTGATTTGGTTTCATTGCAAACTCATCACTAGAGATCCTCCTTAGCTGGGCATCCATTACCAGGTGAGAGAAGGTGTAGCCTGGGGCGGGGGGGGGCGAGTAAGAAGACATCTCTTTGTCTTCCATTTGCATTGAGGCCACACACACAGGGGCTTGAGCACCACCTCTGAGTGGAAGCTGGTGTTGGAGGGGAGTACAACTAGGGAGTGTCTACCATCCTAGCCCACAACTGCTCATCCAGCCCCCAGTTTCAACCATTTACCAGGCTTCCCCATGAAGAAAAAAGTGCAGACAGGGAAGTGAGAGAGCTTAGGACAGTACGCCCTCTGGGAGACACCCATGCGTTTCAATAGCCCTTTGAAGTCCTTCTTTGGTGGCCACGAAGCTTTTGCATGCACATTGGAGGGACTGTTAGTGGCTTTAGTTCCTTGTTGGTTCCAGCTGAGAAAGAACTCCTGAGTTGGAAACTGAGGTCAGTGTAGTTCAAAAGCAAGCTCAAGGTCTCCTCACCTTTTGCAGATTCCTGGCCACTCACCCAGGTGAACTTCACTTAGGGAATTTGAAAATGCCCCAAGGAAATAGTTGTTGGTTAAATCATGTTGTGTGGAGAATCAAAAGTGAATGTCTTGGCATCATGTCATGAGCTTCCTTTTCTGTTTCTCTTTTTGCTAATAAATGTGAGCACTTATCTGTGTTAGACCCTGTAATGAGCTTACGCCATGCATTGTATCATTTGATCTCACCTTGTCTCTCTGAAGGTTCTGTTATTTCTCCAATACAGAGAGGTGTAAATAACTCACAGAAGTCTCATTGTTAGTAAGTGGCAAAGTTGGGTCTTGAACCCAGGTTTATTTCATTCCAGTTTGAATGAGCTCTTCCTAGCTATACTCCCATATGCCTCCTTCTTAACACTGGTACTTGGTGGAATTATATACAATATGACATCTATGTACTTACATATTGTATAACACCATAAACTCATGAAAGCTAGGGATTAGGCACTATTTATCTCTGCATTTCTAGCAGTGAGAACCATAGGGGAAAACACCACACAATGATAGATAGGTGGAATGATATGGGGAGAAAAAGAAATGTACTAGAGAGTCTCTGGTCTCAAGGACTTCACAATCTAGCAGGAGAGACAAAGCATACATAGATGAAAAACTGAAAATTATAATAAGAAAGTTCAAAATACAGCTAAGATTATTGACAAATGAATGGTAAACTCATGAAGTGTTACATCTGTAAACCAAAATTAATTTTAGACTGTAATAAGGAATAAAAAGCATTTATCTGAGCAAAAGAAGCTGCAGCCCAGGAAACACTGATTCAGGTAGCAACCTAAATTGTGTTCCACCCAGGCAAAGGGAAGGCTGCCTTTTATAGGGAAAGTTCCTGCACAGGTTCTCAATTAGGCCTGTTTTGTGTAAATGAGGTATCCAAATGGTGCAGTTCTGATTCGTCAGTATAGATGCAAAGGACAATTTGTGTACTTCTGATTGGACAGGGCTGCCTCAGTTCCTTGTAGGAAAAACTAGGGCTTCCCTGCAGTGGTTGACTCAGATGTATAAACCTTCAGGGCACAGTGTGGGGAAGGTGAGTTCAGTCTGAAGTTCTTCCCAATGTACAGACTGTGGGAGAAGCACCTGTCAGCAAATGGCTGATAGACTCTTCTTATTCATAAAATCTGGGCCCTTGGTTGACCATAGGGAGTCCATCTCAGCAGATAAATTTCTTCTCAGCGTTCACATCAAATGAATCTTTCCTCCCAGGGCCCACAATTCTCACACAGAGAGACAGCTGTCTTTGTGCTGGTTCACACTAGAATATGGCTGTCTGAGTGTTTTAGTCCTGACTCCCTGTTTCACTCCTTCTTCTCAGGGATGCAGTGGCCTCAGTTGCATCTAGAGCAGTCGTTCTCAACCTGTGGGTCGCGACCCCTTTGGGGGTCGAACGACCCTTTCACAGGGGTCGTCTAAGACCATCGGAAAACACATATATAATTACATATTGTTTTTGTGATTAATCACTATGCTTTAATTATGTTCAATTTGTAACAATGAAATTGGGGGTCACCACAACATGAGGAACTGTATTAAAGGGTCGCAGCATTAGGAAGGTTGAGAACCACTGATCTAGAGTCTGTCCTGTGTGCCCTTGGGGTGTGTGTGTGTAGTGGGGTGGGGGGAGAGGTCCACTAGTTTATGATGATTGATGACCTTACCCAGATTACTCTCAGTCAGTGTGTGGCCCTAAACTTCCTCAATTTTCATTTAATTAACTTCCCCCTTTCTTTGGCTTCTCCCAGGGAAAGCCAGCCCTTGTTTCCTCTAAGAAATGTTGTGCCAGTTCCCACCCTTTTGGAGGCCGTCCTGTGGAATGTGGAGGCCAAGGTCAGAGAGGAAGCATTTCTTCCTCTGCCTAACAGTGATTGCCTTGTTCCCTCCCACTTCCTCCTCTCCAACCTCCACTCAAGGTCACCTCTAGTAATCTTGGCTTTATCCTACCTGGGACAGTCCTCAGGCTCCTAGACATAAATACTGTTTTATTGGCCTGAGTGAACCACTTCTTCCTCACTCCCCTTATTCCTTGGACTATCTCTGATCTTACAGTTTCCACAGCTGGGAACCCCATCATCACCACCATCACCAAGAGGGTGCTGCTAACATGTCCAGAGGTAAATCAATTTTACCTCCCTCAGATAAGGAGCAAGTATGAATGAATAATTTAGCCTCCTGTGTTTCCACAACTTTCTGGGAAGTGGGCAAGTTGCCAGACCTGATGGGTGAAGGTGGCTGCACTGTGGATGTTGCCCTTTTCCTACAAGAACTATCCCACTGCTCCCTAGATTAAACGCCCCTAAACTCACCATCTTGCATTCTTTCTTGAAAGTCTGTATGTATTATATGCAATTCTGTTGATTCAGGATCCAGCCCCAGGCATAACTGTACAGCAGGAAGAGTTTTCCTGGCAGCCCCTTACCTTCCTCTTCTGACCCCCACACCCCCATTCCACACACTTAGTGGTCCAGGCACCACAACACAGTCACCATCTGCTGGGTAGTGAGCCTCCAGCCTCTTATAGAAAACACATTTATAGAAAGCTGGGAATCTCCCCAGGACTATGGTCTACTTTCCTTTTTTTTTCTTTCTTTCATTTGGGGTGGGGGGAGAGAGAGTGAGAGCGAGCAGGCTAGATAGAGGGGAGGGGATAACAGTGGATTCTTCACCTTGTAGCTGCATCCAAGTACTACCATGGAAATGCTAGCACTTCTTGAATGTTGAAGATTCCTCATAGAATGTTTATCTTCCTCTCCTGGACTTCTGCCAGCAGGCAGAGAAGGGCTCCTCACCAGCCTAGAGCTCCTTTCCTCCCTCTATCTGTATTTCAGAGGTAGAGCTTGGCCAACCTGCACAGGAGGCTGGGACAGAGGAATGATCAATCACTGTGTGTCCCTGAAAGATCCCTTCTTTTTTGCCTCCCTTATGGCTTCAGTGCTTCCTCAGTGCCCTCGGCCCCAGGACCAGCTCTGGTGGGGCCTTCACAGGACCCACTGCTATTAAAGGGCAAGCTCTGAAGATACACCCAGTGCCACCAGGAAGTGACTTTCTACCTCTTCAGTCGGCTCCCCATAGGCTATTTGGTGGTCTGGGTTCTCACGCTGGGCTACCATGATTTATTCTATTAAACTCCATCTCATTCTAGTAAACTGAGGATTGCATTCATTAGGTCTGTGTAATGATGTGCAGTATAAAGCAAGAACCTAACTTAGAGCTTTGGCTTTTCTCCTTTGCAAACTGTGGGCCAGATCCGAGGTTCTTAAATTCCTTTGCCTTTGGGAATTGCTGGAGAGCTGCTGAAAAGGCGCTTCACATCCTAGATCATGGGGATTCCATTGCTGTAGTTGGGTAGCAGGCCCAGGAGTCAGCATTTTAAACTGACCTCCAGGTCATCTTAGTGCCGATCACCTGGAGGACATCTTTTGAGAGATGCTGGGTGGTCTCCAAGCTGAAGGACTGTGAATCAATGTACAGGAACCCCTCCTGTGACCATCAGAACAGAGACACCCTAGAGCAGGAGCCTGAATGCTAGCCCTATAGGAAAAGGGGCTGGATTTTCATTAGGCATTTTCCCTCAAAAGGAGAGTCCACGTGGAGGATGAACTACATGCATAGTCAGGGTAGGAGCTGCAAGCAGGTGTGAAATCTTGTGGACTGATAGCTAGTTCCTTGAGCTAATCCTCAAATACTTTTCTGGATTAATCCTTTTGAGTTTTGAAGTCTTTAAGAATCGTCATATTACAGTTCAAATTCTCCTGGAGTAGGTCACCAGCCAATGTAACTGAACAGCTATGACAGAAGCCAAGAGACGGGGGCTTGGGGGGAAGAACATTAGCAATAACGCCTCTGTGCACAGTCTGCAGGGCCCTGGGGAGGCACAAAACCATGGGAACTAGGAGAGTCATGTGGAACAAAGGGGTCAAGCCAGCTGAGGACGGGGGTGGGTGCTGAGGATGGGGGTGGCCGTGTTAGGTTTCCAAGTTGGAGCCTTTTAAGTCTCACCTCTTGTAGTGTGGTTCAGGGGCGGAAGAGCATTTTCATGGAGTATGGTGACTGTTAGACTTTCCTGAAGGTTCTCCCTTCTTAGCTCCAGTTCACCATTTCCACACACCCATCCCACAAGAAATCTCCAGGCACGCCCCCTCCCCCCTCCCTCCATTCCCCACCACACACCCACTGGCTGGCTCTTGTGCTGCATGCTGCCTGGATTTCCTTTGCACTGGTTGAATGGCACATTTGTTGCCTTGAAAGGCATTTGCATGGTCCACCCTGTATGTTCATCTTGTCTCCCCTTTCTCTGGCAGAGTCTTTAAGGGCATCTTCTTCTCTTTGTGTCTTCCTGCAGTGCTCAGTACAATGCTCAGGAAAGATATTTTCTCTTTGCTTGTTTGTCTGCTAACCAACTGATACCTATATCTCCCTAGCAGGCCATCTATCTGAGAGCCAGGTAACTAAGTAGAATTTTCTGGGACGGGGAAGGGATGACGAGAGGAAAGGAGCAGAGAACAGAGGCTGCATGTCCCCCCATTTCCATCCACAATGCACCATCTTATCAGTCTGTCTCTAGACATACAGCTGCTTGTCTGGGGGACCCTCCCTGTGATGGAGCCACCAAGTTCACTGACTGGCCAATCAAAAGGAGTTTCCAGCTTGGTCTCTTAGAGTTGTAAGTAGGATGGACAGAGCTGTGAGACAAGACAATCTCATTCTCCTTTAAAGAGGATACTGTCTACCCTGGTGGTTTAGAGCCTGGGCTTTGAAGTCGAGCAGATAGAAATTCCAATTTTGGTTCTACCTGTGGCCAGCTGTCTCACTTTTCATGACTTTCTTAATTTCCATAAGCCTCCGTTTTCTCAGCTGGAAAATAGGGATAAAAATGGAGATTTCATGGATTTGTTAGGAGTGGAAATACATGAATACATGATAAATGAGTGTTGTCATTGAAATGCTTTACCCAGTGACGAGCACAGAGTGGGCACTCCAAAATGCGAGCCACGGAGGGGGCGCTGACAGGGCTTTCCACTTTTGTGCACGTCCAAGGCACTCCGGCTGCTGCCTCTTTATTCTCCTGCCGTCTCCCCCTGGATGGTTGTCTTTTCCCTCCACCTGTTGATGGACACAATCAGAAGAGCAAGAGAGAGAGAGAGAGAGTGTGTGAGTGGGACCCCTTGTCTCTCCCTGGAGGGGCCCCTACTCAGAGAGCTGCTCCCTTCCTTTTCTTACAAATGGAGCCAGCAAACTCGAGGAAATAGGCCGTCTCCCCATCCCTTCCCCTGGCCAACTCCTCCAATGGCAGCCTCCTTGGCTCAGGGCCACCCCCAGGCATCCCATCCTCTGTTCTGCCAACCAAGTTAAAACTGGTGGCCTCGGCTTTAATTGAAAATCCCCAATCAGGACAGTACAAAGAGACTCTCTTTCAGGGAAACCTCCAAATGCAAATACTTGAGCGGATGTGCGGTCCTCTTATCTCCCGCTTGTCTTTCCTGTCTGAAGCAAACGCCTCTTGTGAGACCTTGGGGTCCCGGTAGAGAGTCCTCTTTGCAATTGTACATTAAGCATTTGTGTAAAAGGACTCCTTGGTGGGTTGGTAAGTGCCCTTAGAACAGATTTTGTAAATATTTCATGCAGGATTTTGTATTAGATTCCATCTTATAACAACTTCTGCTGTTATCTGGGTAGCCAGTAGCCAGTTTTTTTAAGGATATACTTCCTTTTGGTTGAAATCACAGTCTCAGAGAAGCGCCTCTGCCTCGAAAGTACCTAAACAGTATGGTTGACCCAGGAGCTCCAATTAAATTACTCTGCGTTCTGCGGATGGCCCTAGGGATCCCTAGCTGGTTTGGCTCAGTGGATAGAGCATTGGCTTGCGGACTAAAGGGTCCTGAGTTCAATTCTGGGCCAAGGGCACATGTCCGGGTTGCGGGCTCAATCCCCAGTGTGGGGTGTGCAGAAGGCAGCCGGTCAATGATTCTCTCTCATCATTGATGTTTCTGTCTCTCTCTCCCCTCTCCCTGCCTCTCTGAGATCAATAAAAATATATATTTTTTAAAAATGGCCCTCGGGAAACTTTGCTGGTAGTGTTTGGGGAGTGGAGATGTTAATCTGGGAGCTAGCTGGGCATTGAAAGCGCCCAGGGGAAGGCATTTTCAGGGCTGTTTCATCAGGGGTGTGAGGAAGTAAGCTTATCTGGACTCAGGTCTTTATCAGAAAGAATCTTCCGCACTGACCTTCTGGCTGGAGAGCTTTCCTGAAGGGGCAGGAAGGCTCAAGGGCAAGTGACACAGAGGGGACTGGGCATCTGCGGGAAGATGTGCTTTCACTTTCCTAGATGAGGCTCTAGGCCTGGAACAGACCGCAGACCTAAGGGGCTCAGCAAGGACATCAGGGTATGGCAACAAAGGCAAATAAGGATAACAGTGAAGTCTGGCATTCAAGGCTGGATGATGCCAGCTGCCTCCCAGTTGGCCTCAAACCTCCCTCCCTCTCTTGCCTCCCATCAATCCATTCTCATCAACTAGGGAGGGCTTTCTAAGAGTGCATACACCCTGCTGGCTCCCACCCTACTCTTGACTCCAGCCTCCTTTCTAACTCCTTTCAAATCTCAATTTAGGGTTATTGTTATTCTAGAAGCCTTAACCGATGCCTCCCCCTCCCCCCCGCCCCCTTTTGGTTCGCCCTGTGTGTGCAGTATGGCTAAGGCCCTTTACATGTTGCCTTTCCATGGAGACTACCAGTTCCTTAAGGCAGGACTTTGATTTGTAAAGGATGTGTTCCTAACAGCTGCCGTTAAAGCTGTCGTTCAGGCATGGGAAGACTGGGAAAGAGTACCCAGAGGTCACTGGGCCACCGAGCAGGAATCACAATGACTGTCCTGACTGAGGAAGGGACCCAATGGTGCCAGGCAGCTCTGGGTCCTACTCTTTGGAGAATCCCTGCTGTCCAGTGTCCTCCAAAGCCAAAATGGAGAAGGGCCCTGCGAAGCATACTCTTTCTGGGGGGCTAAGAAACTTAGCGGCTCACTTCCTGTTGGCATGAGTTTGGGGTCTGGGTATTGCCTTCTGTGAGACACAGTCAGTAATATATTTCTTTTAAAAACGAGGCTGGCTTCTGATCAATTTGTGCCCAGTCAATTCCATAGGGAAAAGATCTTGTCTAGTCATAGTCCTTGAGTCTGAGAATTCCTAGCCCCCATCTGGCCTCTGGGTTCTGTCCATCACCCTGGCCTTCAGTTCAATGGCTTCTGCCTTGAGGCTCTTTGAAACAATAGCCTGGCGGGGAGATACCACCCATAATCTGATTTTTCCCAGCCAGCATCTTCACAATAAGCATGAGTGTCTCCTTTGTCTAAGGGAGAATGCTTAACAGGAGGTGCTGGGAGAGGCCTGGGGATCCAGATGATAGTTTGGCTCAATCTTATCTCCTGCTCAATCTCCTGCCTCTGCCTCTGCTCCCACCGACTTTATCTAAAAGTGAAGAATTCTGCTTTTTCAACCTCGAAAGGCTTCACATTATGGGACTCTTAATCAATTTAGATCTCAGAGCACAGACAGACAGACAGACAGACAGAAAGCACCTCTCTTAGCAACACTGTCTTTTCCCCCCTCTGTTTTCAGATAGGTCACCTGTAGTCTGAGCTGATCCCATTCATGTATCACCTGACAGAAGGCTGCAAGAAATAAAAGAGATGCCAACATTCTAATTCCCAGCATTTCCCCTGACACCACACCTCTGCGAGCACATGGCAGGTGACAGTCTGTCTGCTTACCACCATCTAACAAGAATCCCCAACTTCCACAGGAGGAATGCGGGGGTCCTGCCAGCTTCACACCTTTCCTTTCTCCATTAACCTAATTGCAGGGTCTGTTTCTTGCAGCACCCCAGTCCTGGTACAAATTCTGTATCACTTGAAGAATTTGGAATTAGGGTAACATGTGGTCATATGGAGGAAGACAGATTCCCCAAACAATGGTAATTTTGTTTAGTTAGAAAAAAGGAAGTATAAAGGGAATATTTTTCCTCTGATACTTAAAAAGGTTTGTATTATACTACAGTGCTTACCTTTATAATTATAATTTCGGGCAATATTTTTGGTCCTCTGTTTTTTGTGGTTTTTGTTTTTTTTTTTAGTTTCTTATGAGCAATGGCAAAATTAATGCATTTCCTTTTCTTTCGTATCCTCTTCTTTCTCCAGTATTATCTAATATTAGTCCATAATGTTATCTTTTTAAAAATTTACCTTTGTTCTATTAAATGATATATTTTACTCCCAGCTACTGTAGAAACTTTAATTGCCTCTGTCAATCAACAAAATTTGCCTCCCATTCTCTTTTATTCCTCCCCTCCTAATTGTATTAATTGAATCATTTTTAAATGACCAGACCAATCATATTTACATTCTGGTTTGTCACTGTAATTCCCATCTTGGATTTTATCTTGACTATATCGGTAAATTTATTTAATTCTCACAACACATCATTTTACCGCTGTGTCCTAAGTTATCACTCACTTGGCCAAAGTTTATTTCTCATAGTTTTCTCAAGAAGTGTTCATTTGCTTGCTCAAGATTGCTTTTCTGTAGCTAAACACAGTTTACCTGGATATCAACCTTTTTAGTTTCACACTTTCTTTTTTGTGTATCATATAAGTGTTTTCTATTGTCTTCTGGCATTAAATGTTGCTGAGGAGAAATGTGGAGTTCTTAATTTTTACCCATTGAAAAGTGACTTGAATTTTTTTGTTTTGCTGACTAAAGGAGTCTTAACCTTTAAGTCCAAACTTTACTAGAGTGCCTCCGTGTTGATCAATGTTCTCTGGCAGCCATTTGTGTACATGTAGACATAGACTTAAGGTGTTCTTTTGTTTTTTTGAGGAAATTGTTAGCCGCATTATATCTTTAAATATTTGTCTGTTCTTTGCTTTTTGGTTTTCTCCTATGGGTCTGAAATTATGTAAATATTTGATTTCCTTTCTATCTTGTCTGTATATATTATTGTTTTCTTTATTTCTTCTTGTCTTTTATTTCCATTTCATTTTGTTTATTTTTTTCTTTGTCCTTTAATATTTTTCCACAGTCTAGATAATGTTTGATGCTTTTCCAATTTTGTTTTTGTTTTTATGATGGTTTGGTTCTATTTTATCTTTTTCCTTCTGCTGTGCTAACCATGTGCAAAAGCCAATGTCTGACCATTTTTAAGTACAAAAATTTCATATGTTTTAACCTAACACTTTTCCCTGAATTCAACCAGCTCGTATGTTATCTGCTCCTGTCACCCTACCACATTTCCTCCCTGAGTTCTTACATTTTTACTTTGTAATCTTGCTTCAAAGAGGCAATTGCTTCAATGAATTATTTTTAATTCCTGGAGAAATGCTTATTCACAACTTTCATCTGTTTCATAGCAATACTTTACTAGTAAGGATTGTTCATTTCTTATCAAATTTTGCTGCTATTATTCTTGGATATTTTTGTTTCAATGCTTTGTAAGTTCCTGTTTAATTTTTGTCTTTTAGTAAGATTAATTTTCCTATCGACAACATTAGGTCTCTGTGGATGGAGTGGGGTGGGGGATGGGAGAGGGAGTTGCAAGTCACCAAGAAGAGCTGTTTTTCACAACCCGAAATCTTCCCTGCTGCCACAGAGACAGCTCACTCCCGTGTGCGTGTGGATTTTTTTCTAGCCCAGTATACTCTACATCTAAACCAACCATATATGGAAGAGCTTCTGCCACCAGATGTTTACCTTATAACCCATACTAATTGTTGGACATTATAGATCTGTTTTGCATTTCAGAGTGCACACTTTATCTCCCATAGTGTACTTTTGCTGTTGTTGTTTTTTTAAATCGGTGTTTTTCTTTTTAAAAAAATTAAATTTATTGAGGTGATATTGGCTAATAGGATCATATTGGTTTCAAGTGTACATTTCTATGTTACAAGATCTGTATATTATTACACTCTGTGCCCACCACTCAAAGTCAAATCATCTTCCATCATCATATATTAGGCCCCCTTCACCCTTTTTTCCTCCCACCCCCTTCCCTCAGGCAACTACCACACTACTATTAGTATCCAGAGTTTCAGTTTTATATCCCACAATGAGTGAAATCATATGGTTCTTAGCTTTTTCTGACTCACTTAACTTAGCATAATATTCTCAAAGTCCATCTATGTTGCAAATGGCAGTATTTCGTCTTTTCTTATGGCTGAGTAGTATTCCACTGTGTATATGAACCACATCTTCTTATTCCAATCCTCTAGCAAAGGACACTTTGGTTGTCTCCATGTCTTGGCCACCATGAATAATGCTGCAATGAACATAGGGGTGCGTGTATCTTTGTGAATACATGTTTTCAAGTTTTTCGGGAGATACCCAGGAGAGGAATTGCTAGGTCATATAGAAATTCTATTCTGAATTTTTGAGGAATTGCCAGACTGTTTTCCATAGTGGCTATACCAGTCTACATTCTGAGATATACCACTACTAAGTCCTCTCCTATTTCTCTGTATTTCTTTTCTTCATTTCTGCTTTTGCTTGATTTAATCTACTTTTATCAAACTGCATATACTTCAGAATATGCGTATTCTATCTGTCTTGGAGGATAGTAACAATGTATAGCCTTTAAAACCATGAACTCTAGAATCAAACTTTATTTTAATTGCAATTCTTAATCTGTTATCCATGTCATCTTATGCAGATGAATTTAACTTCTTTTGGCTCAATAACCTCTTCAGAAAAATGGGTACAGTAGTTGTAGCTACCATTTAGTTCATGGTTAAATAAGTTACTGTATGTAAAGCTTTTAAAATAGTACTTGGTACATAGTAATTGCTATATAAATGGTAGCTATTGTTATGGTTTGTTTTTATTCACTAAAAAATGTCATTTGTTGGGTTTAAAAAATGTTCTTTGTTACTTTTGGATGATTTCTAGAAAGAAGAAAATGCTGACTTAGCAGCCATCTTCACACCAGCATAATTATCCTTCCCATTTTTGCTCGTATTTTCCTATCACTCCTCAGTTGTCCATTCATATTTAAGAATGAAAAAAAGAAAAATTCATTTGATGCATGTAGATGGCTCACATGGGTTCTGTCTGCCTTTTCTGGCCTTTCTCCATCCCGAGGCTCCTGACCACCTGTTTGGGCAGGTGTGCAGGGCGTGACATACCGTGGGCTTCCCTTCAGAGTGTATTGTGAGCTGTGGAAGTCTAGGTTCAAACCATTTCTCTCAGAAACTTGAGTCCATTCTCTGACCAATGCCAAAACAAGAGAGCCCTATTCTCGGGCATCAGCTTCCACTCTGGGAACTTGAGGCCCTTCTAGGCAGATTGGCTTGATTTCTTTGGAGAGTATTTCCTGTATTCCACCATTCAACCTGGAGATAAACGGTGCACTGCTGGTGGGGGTGGAGGAGGCCCACAGTGCAGCCATTCACAGGCGTTTTGCCAATCACCGCGCACGCAGGGCTAACTGGGGGCTCTGTGTTAGTGGGTGGGTGGGGCCGTCAATCTGCAGGCTTCCTTTTGGGGTGTAGACAGGAGCCTCAAAGTCAGCAAGGGCTGAAGGTGGGAGTGGGAGGAGTAGCAGAACCAGACTGTTTAGATTTCGGCCAAGGAGAAAGGGAAAGGGCCAGTGCTGGAGAGCTGAGACTCTCATTCAGGTCTAAGCTGTGAGGCAAGATAGAGAAAGGGAAGACAGGGCAGGAGGTCAGAACAGAAACAATTGGAACAAAGTCGAAAGCAGTATGTGTGGTGGTTTGAGAAAGTGGCTATAAAAGTTATAAAAGTGTCAGAAGCTCATTTTTTATTTTTATGAGGAACGGAGTGTTTCTGATGTGGGGAGGAATCAGAGGCAGATCTAAGAGCTTAAAACAGCCAGTAGACTTAACACTCGTATATCTACTTTTCTTCATATGTAGGCAAGGCCATCTTTCTATCCCTCTGAAACGAGGTTGGTCACAGATGGCTCTCTGTACATGTTCGTTGAATGGGGGGATGGTTACGTGAGTAAAATATCCCCTATTCATGGATCCAAACGCACAGCACAATCTCACCTTGCATTTGGTACAGGTCTTCCAGGTAAATGAGAAGCCAACAGAATAAGATAAGAACTGGGCCCCCAAAGAATTGCGGTTGACAGTCACGGTTCAGATCCTGGCTGCTTGAAAGTTCACAGCGGGCTCAAAAAGCAAAGGTCTCTTCCCCCCATGAAGTAAACTCTGGGAAGTGTGTATTTTTCTTGAATTGTGCAAAACTAGCCTGGATCCCACTAATGCCATTGGATCAGAAAGATTAGTCCATCATCTGTTTCATCATTGTTGGCATTTGTAAGAAGGAAAAATGTAATAAAAAAGGCAAGACATTTGAGATTTATAAACCAGTCATTCATTCTCCCTTTTATTATAGGAAGGGAGGGTCCATGGTCTTCAATAGCCCCTATCTAATGCTCACATGCTCATAATAAAAATGCAAACTTATGTGAGAGGTAGCTGGTGAGCTTTAGATGCATTCTTTCAGATGCAGCATTATCCAACATATTTTGTGCAACACAAGTTCCATGAAATAATTTATAAAATGGAAGGTTTTATAGTCTAATAAATTTAGAAAATACTGCTTTATTTATTTCCCTCTTTGAAATTTTAAAGGTCATTAATATGTTAAGGAACCCGAGAAGTTCTACAATATAAAAGTTTAATTTGTTTAAATAAGAGTTTCTTAAACAGACTATTTTTTAATATATATAATCCCTGGCATTCTGTGGATTGCACCTGGGAAAGCTTTTTTACTCTAGTTCCCATGGCCAAGGTCCAAGCACCCATTCGGATGGTTCCGAGGACCACAGCTGGACTCTGTGGGCAGGATTCCTGGGCTTCCTGCCTAATTCTGAGAGAATCTTTTCTGATGACCCTGAGGACAGCTCGCTCCAGAAAATTTAGTCTCCTGAAAACTCAGGCCAGTGGCCGTGTATCATGGGACTAATATGCCCGTAACTGATACCCTTCCACCTTGGTATTCTTAAGGTAAAGTCTTCAGCATTTTCTATGTGTACTAGCACGTCATCTGCAAACACAGACGATTTTACTTCTTCTTTTCTGATTTTCCTGCCTTTTATTTCTCTTTCTTGCCTAATTGCTCCAGCTAGGATTTGTAGTACTATCCTATATAATAAAAGCCTAATATGCAAATTGTCCCCTCAACCAGGAGTTCGACCAGGGGGCGTGGCTTGCCGGCAGCCAGGGGAAGGGAGACCCTGGCTGGTGGCTGGCAGCTACTAGGGACCCTACCCATACACAAATTTCATGCATTGGACCTGTAATCCTATCTAATAAAAGAGTAATATGCAAATTGACCATCACTCCAACACACAAGATGGCCGCCCCCATGTGGACACAAGATGGCCGGCAGGGGAGGGCAGTTGTGGGCGATCAGCCCAGCAGGGAAGGGCAGTTGGGAGGGGCCAGGCCTGCAAGGGAGGGCAGTTGGGGGTGACCAGGCTTGTAGGGGAGGACAGTTGGGGGGGACCAGGCCTGCAGGGGAGGGCAATTGGGGGCAACAAGGCCAGCAGGGGAGGACAGTTAGGGGTGACCAGGC
>NW_005357346.1:1064175-1065898 GCF_000412655.1 Myotis brandtii | reverse complement strand
ACACACACACACACACACACACACACACACACCCATGCATGAATTTCATGCACCGGGCCTCTAGTGTTGAATAAAACTGGTGAGAATGGGCATCCTTGTTTTATTTATTTATTTATTTATTTATTTATTTATTTACTTATTTATTTATGTATTTAATAGACTTTATTTTTTAAGAACAGTTTTAGGGTCACAGAAAAATTGAGAGAAAGGTAGAGATAACCTCCCCCACATCCCCACAGTCTCTCCCCTTATTCACCTCCTCCATCAGAATGGTGCATTTGTCACAACTGATGAACCTAACTGACAAGTTATCATCCCAGGTCCCTAGTTTATATTAGGGCTCACTCTTGGTGTTATACGTTCTATGGGTTTGAAAAATTTTATAAGGACATATACCCACCACTATAGTAATACACAGAATGGTTTCACTACCCTAAACATTCTCTGTGTTCCATCTATTCCTCCCACCACCACCAACTGCTGGCAATTTATATTTGTACGTAGCTGTCATCTTCTAAGTCATGGGAGTCCCTGAGGGCTTTGAGAGAGGAACTGATATAATTAGATATGCCCCTTGAAGGCAGGAACTGGCTTTGCTTCTGCATTATATTTTGTCACTGGTCGTACATGGCAGAGTAGGCACGCAATAACTATTGACTGGACGAATGAGTCTATGTTAGGGAGAGATGCTTTTTCAGGGCCAGTCTTGTTATCTGCAAAAATGGAGTTTGTAGATTAGATTCTACCTGGGTGTGAGTACCCGATGTTCATGGTCATGGGGATAGATTCCTCAGAGACCCTACTTTTCCACCAGTATTTCCCCGGTCTCCACTGCTATCTTCTCACCATCGCCAGACTCTGCAGTGCCACCTCTGAAAACAAAGAAGAGTGGCTGGGCCGGGATAGGCTGGCTGTTCCAACTCCATCTCTTTCTCCCTTGCCTTTTGTGCTCCCCAGGCAGACAAGAGCCACCGACCTTCAACAAGCTGAGCAAATTATTTTCTGCTAATGAGCTTAATTACCTACTTCTCTATTTAAGATAAACTTTAAAATCTGTAAAGGCCTTTAAAACCCTTTGTTGCCCTTACAGGTACTTGTGGCAGAATGCTAGAACTGCTGCAACCTCACACAACCCAGCAACTCTGACTGCCCAGATAATGAGGCTGGTGCTCACCGGCCTCTTCACACCTGGGGCTCTATGGGACTCCACAGCAAGTGGTCAGGATGGCAATTATTACCTCCTTTACAGATGAGAAAACTGAGCCGTCCGAGGGTGAATCCCTTTGGCTTCTTCCAGTCCTCGTTTGGATCCCTTCAGTTACACGATGCCCTCTTTGCCTGCACGATAGGAAACAGGTAGTCCCTCCCTTGGGGACCTTTCAAAGTCTGCATTGACCATAAGAGGCTGTCTGAATGGGAGAGAGGTCATTGGGAAGCCATGACTGTATTCTCCAGGTCTCCATAGGAGAGATCAAGGCCCAGAGAAACTCGTGCTCCCCAAGGCGTCAGGGAGGTGGCAGCTCCAAGGGTCCCATCCTCCACACGTACTATCTGCTGGTAACTGTCTTCTCTAGTCTCAAAAGCTGCTCGGTCAACCAACCTTCATATCTTTAACAACTAGTCCTCATGCAACTCAGGCTGCACTTTGGAGAGGTGTCTGTCTGATTTGCATTTGTGTGTGAGTCACCTGGAGAGCTCCCTTTCTCCTTCCCTTCCCTCCCTT
>NW_005357346.1:1062103-1063997 GCF_000412655.1 Myotis brandtii | reverse complement strand
TCCTTCCTTCCTTCCTTCCTTCCTTCCTTCCTTCCTTCCTTCCTTCCTTCCTTCCTTCCTAATGCTGGTTTGTTGCCCACCAAATTAATATACTCATCTATGGGTTGTGATTGATGCAATTTGAATAACACTGGTCTGAGATAAGTAAGGTAAATGTGTTTAATCTTGGGTACTAACTTCAATTAATTGACAATGATAACCTGGAACAGTATTTTAAAAAGATTCTGAGATTGAATGTAGACTTGTTGGCAAAGAAAGGGTGATCTGTTAGTGAGGCCTGCCATCCACATGCCAATTATTTGACACCCGTGGTCTAAGAGTTTGTGATGAGATGGGGAGAGGCGAACATATCCATACAGCTTTCCTGTACAGGCAACGTGTGACAGGGACAATAGAGATACTCAAAAGCACTGTGGGAATTTGAATGACTCAAAGGTTAGAGTTTAAAAAGAAAGGTTTCAGTCTATTTTCATCATTACTGATTTTTACCATCCAGTGAGTCAAAAATTGGAAACTAGTTCTTAGTGAGATTTGGAGATGTCAAGACTGAAGTTCCCCAAAAGAGGGTCACTGTAGACCTCAGCATGGACATATCAGATCTGGGTCAGGCCCACAGGAATGTCCTGGTAGCACCACAATGGCAAATGAGTGATAAACCCACAAAGGCCAGCTTCTTTGTGAAGCCAGCTCTGACCAAGGGTTCTCTCTAGGGCAGCAGGTCTCAACCTGTGGGTCGCGACCCCTTTGGCAGTAGAACAACCCTTTCACAGGGGTCGCCTAAGACCATCCTGCATATAAGATATTTACATTACGATTCACAACAGTAGCAACATTACAGTTATGAAGTAGCAACGAAAATAATTTTATGGTTGGGTCACAACATGAGGAACTGTATTTAAAGGGCCAGAAGGTTGAGAACCACTGCTCTAGGGGAAGCCCAACCTGGGTGGTGTTGAGGCTGGAGGCACAATGTATGTAATTCAAGGAGGTATTCATGAGCACCCTCCCGGGCCGGGCCTGCTCAGCAAATGGTATGCACTACAGCAAGCTCACTGAGGTGGGCTAGAGAGAGAGGCCAGCCACCCAGAGTGGGGAAAGCAGCATCCTTGGACACCATGCTCCAGTCTCTGAGCAGGTGAGGATGCTGCCGCTGAGCAGCCTGCTCCTTCCTGCAGGGCTGGAGAAATGAGGAGGCCACACAGAGGAAGAGCAGTTGAGCCTGGGAAAGGGGATGAGGGAAGGAGACTTCCTATAAAGCTCGTTTTGTCAGGTATTGGGAGAAAAAGGTTGGCACATATGGTGGTTTATGGCAAAAAAAAAATATATCAAGGGAGACAATGTGAGAGGAAAACGGTGAAGAGAGTCTTTGAGCATATGGTGGGTGCAGAGATGTCACCTCCTGTAGGAGCTTGCAAGCTACAGAGCAAAACGTACAAGCAGAATTCTGAGGACCAGAATGAATGCTAGCAAAGTTTCTTGATGCCCGTCTTCTCCATAAGTTAGGAAAGAACAAAGCCTGGCAGTGGCTGGCTCTGGTCATTGATAGTGAACCCCTGTGATGGCTGAGTGAACCCCTAGTCTGCATCACTCCCTCAGGAGCTAAAGGCAAGCTTGGCTCTTTCTTATTTTTCAGCCCATATTCCCTCCTCCTCCTCCTCTTATTTCTGGGTACATACAATATTCAATCAGTGTTTGCTTTAAAAATGGATATTCCCTGTCAAGAGCAAAATCCAGGAACATAAAACATTGACCTGGGAATTATCGTGGCCACTCAGGTAAATGCCAATAATTATTTAAGGTCAAGTTAAACACAGAAGACCAAGCTACTGGGTCTTCCATCAGGATTGTCCGGAGAAGTGTAATTTCAGCAAAAGCCCCAAGCATTTTTATTTTT